>NC_089238.1:20281614-20394114 GCF_963924675.1 Phocoena phocoena
GGGGGCTTCCTCACTCTGTCCCTGAGTGGGGTCCCAGCACCTTCCCCTTCTGCCTATCCCATCCTGAAGGTCAGTCACAACTCCCAGCTTCTCCAGATTCAGGCACCCACCACTGCATCCATGATCTCAACAGTCCACTCTGATGCTCCCCCCAAGATAGAACAGGCCATGTAGGATTGACCACAGCCAGAGGCCACTCAGCAATGGACAATTTGGTGGGAAGGGGGTGTCCTTGCTGCTGTAGGGGTGCTAGAAGAGCAGCTGGCAAACACCAGAAGGATGCTTGCATGGACACCTTCCTCCCCTCTGTAAGGTGGGAGCATTAGCTGGGGACATGTACCTGATGAATGCAAGCAGACCTGTATGAGTAGGAATTGTGCTGTCTTGTTCACTGCTCTGCCCTCAGTGCCTAGCGGGCCCTGGCACTTAGCACACTCTCCATGAATGGGTGGAA
Organism: Phocoena phocoena; assembly: GCF_963924675.1. Taxonomy (NCBI): domain Eukaryota; kingdom Metazoa; phylum Chordata; class Mammalia; order Artiodactyla; family Phocoenidae; genus Phocoena; species Phocoena phocoena. The sequence continues at coordinate 20,282,069 of NC_089238.1, forward strand.
GAATAAATGGGCCAGTGGAGTGGTAGCAGCTCACATAATTCTAGTGATGATGGTGATGGCGATGATGACTTCCCCTGAACACTTACCATGTACCTGGTGCTGTACAAACAAATCTCAGTCTATTCTAACCACACTCCTAGGAAGTGAGCGCCATTTTTCCATCGGCTTTACAGATGAGGGAGTTGAGATGTTGGGCTCTGGATACTGGCTCCATGCCTTCATTTTTTTTTTTGCGGTACGCGGGCCTCTCACTGTTGTGGCCTCTCCCGCTGTGGAGCGCAGGCTCCGGACGTGCAGGCTCAGCGGCCATGGCTCACGGGCCCAGCCGCTCCGCGACATGTGGGATCTTCCCGGACCGGGGCACGAACCCGTGTTCCCTGCATCGGCAGGCGGACTCTCAACCACTGCGCCACCAGGGAAGCCCCTCCACGCCTTCTTGACTGAGTTACTTAACGTCTCTGGCCTTGAATGTCTTTATCTGTAAAATGAGGGTAGTAAAGGTACCTACCTTGTGGGTTTGTAGGATTAAATGAGTAAATTGTTCAGGACAGCACCTGGCTCCTACCCTAAGGCGGACTAGCTAATAGAGTTAGTTAGTATCAGAGGACTAGCTAATAGAGGAAGTTAGTGTTGTTTTTATCATGATTCTGCCACAGCCCATTCTATCTCATGTATCTATTGCAAGTTTCACACTTTCCTGAACTCCTGAGCCAAAGTCCACTGGGGTCCCACACCCAGGGACCCACATGCAGGGGCAGCTGTGTAGTGGTCAAGACCCGAGGAAGAAAGAAAATGTGGATCCTCTTGTTCAAAGAGCAGGGAAAAATGCCTTTAGTTAAAGGTACTAAAATTTAAAGCCTTTGCCTTTCTTCTGCCGTCTTTCCCTCAGCTCGCTGTGGTGTTTTAGAACGTCTGCTTAGTATCATTCACAGGGGGAGGAGAGCCTTCATCTGATGGTTTCATCTCTGGCCACAAGGGCACTGAGGAGCTGGGACATGCTTCCAGAGAAGCTGCTGCTGTCCCCACACTGCCCCTCTGAGAGCTGCAGGAGACCCTCTCCCAGAGGGTGCAGGGCCACAGATGGGAATGCAGGCTCTCGGCTGGGCAGGGTGAGGGACAGGCGACCAGGCCACGGAGCGGGTGGGGAGGGCATCCCAGCCTCAGGGAGTCAGGGGGAATTGGTTGGTTGTCAGTCTGGGGACTGGAAAAATGCTACAAACTTTTTTCCTCTTTTTGATGCATAAAAGGCAAAGAATAGTCATCTGATTTTCTCCCCTCTTTTGCCAGGTATATGGTAATAGGATGGTTTTATGTCTACAAAGGTCAGGGCTGAAAATTCACAACTCTCTGCACACATATATGTGGCATGATTATAAACAATGATGGAAAAACAAATACAGGCCATCTGGGGCTTTCCCAGTTTACCTTCCAACCTCACCTTTACACACATACACATACACATTCAGGTACATATACACACAGACAGACATGTGTATATGCATATATACACATATGTGCATATAGTCAAGGCATATTATGTCATGACTTGAATTTAAGCAGGAGAATGAGGGTGACTCAGAATGAGGGATTTCATCAGTTGCTCTGTACACCACCACTCCCCCACTCAAATGACAAAATTGCCTAAAATGATAAAGCATAAATTAGGTCAAATGGGTTGCAGAATGGCAGGGACTGGAATTTTCTCCATGGAAACTACAGGATACAGAATGCCACCCTCGCAGGGCTGGAAAGCACTTGGGTTTTCCTGGGGTGTGGGCTGGGCCCAGGGCCTGGGAACCCTTTCTCTCTTCTGTGCCCTAATGTCCTCCCCTACTGCAGGGGGCGCTATCTGCAGGGGAATTCTCAGCCCCAGGAAGGATCTTGCTGCCCAGCCCCGTGTGGCCCTTTCCAAAGCCCTTTCAGGCTTTTTTTCTTTTATCTGAACTCCAGAAACTACCTCAAGGTGGATGTTGTTAATCTCATTGTACACAGGACACACCTGGCAACCAGAGAAGTTGAGATGCATGCCTAAGGTCACACAGCAAGAACACATGTCACTTCTAGCCCAGACTGTATCATACCTGAAGTGCTAGGGAATGGACGTCAAGAAAGGATGGATTTGGAAACTCAGTGCTCGGCTGACCTTGTGAAGCTGGCATATTCACAATAAGCCTGTGACCCTGATCTGACCACAGCAGTCACGTGCTCTTGGGCTCAGAACCATAGTCTCCTCATTCCCACTCTTCTAGCACCTGCCTGTAATTTTAACTTTCCAATTGTGCCCTGACCCTGGCTAAGCTGGCAACACAGGCTATAATAATAATAATAGTGATCCTAACATTCGCTGGACACTTACTATGGGCCTGTTCATGTGTAAAGCACGTTACATGCCTGATTTCATCAAATCCTCATACACATCTCAAAAACCAGAGGTCTGAGACCCAGACATAGGAACCCCTGCCAGGGTCGCACAGCCAGTGCACAGGGCAGGGCCTGGGTTCCTGTCCAGCCTAGATGGTCCAGAGTGCTTGCCTCCCGCACAGCCTAATCGAGGTCCCCTGGACTCCCTTTCACATGTGGAGCCAGCTCTGTGCCCATTTCTCTGAGTGGGGAGCCCAAACCACCCCTTAAACCTCACAGGGAAAAGCAGGGCAGCTAAGAAGCTGGGCCTGGAAACCAGATAACCCTGGAGTGGGATACAGCCACTACTGCTAGCCCTTGGGCCAAAGACTTCCCTGAGCCTGTTTCTTCATCTGGAAGATGGGGTGAAAATGGAACCAACCTCATAGGAGATGGATGGGGGAGGGGAGTGAAATAAGGAAAGACCCTAAACCATCTCAAAGGTTGTCACAATGAGTTTCCTAAATCCACTGTCGTTTCCAGGTGGGCTGGTTATTGTGAAGGAGGAAGGAAGAAAGAAGGGGCAGGTATAGGGTAGGAGGGCCTGTTTCTGCACTGCCCAAGACCTCCCCCTCCAGGAAGCCCTCCTTGACCACCTCAGGCCCTATGATCTCTCCATTCTGACCTGCATATCTGTCGACCCTGTGCCTGCCATCATTTTGCAGCTGAGTGTCTGGCTTCCCTGCCAGTGGGGAGCTCCTGAAGGAACCGAGAATGTCAAAGCAGGCACATGTATAATCACTTGGTGATGCTAAACCTGTGTTTGCCTTAAATACAGAACAAACATTTGCCCACGAATAGGCCACCTTGACTTGGGTTCTACATGACCCCAAGGTCATTTTCTGCTGTACTTCCCTGTATTCTACCTTAATTCCTTCCGGCAGAGGGGCCCTGTGAGGACCTGCTTTAGAGCTGCCAACAAACCTTGGGCGATGACGCCCCCAGCCCCTTTGGCTTCATCACACACCAGTGCCCATAGTTATGGTTCTGTGGCTGTGAGTTACTGGGATTTTTGACAGTGTTGGGATGGGCTTTGCATCTGTTCTGTGTATGTTCACATGTCTAGCTGCCTGTGCACACATGCATGAATGTACGTGCGCATGTGTGTGTCTCTGTACCTCTAGTGCATGCCTGTCACTTATCCGTGTGCATAGGTCTGCATGCAGGTCTGCTCAAGTGTGTCTGTGCATCTGGGTGGTGTGTCTGAGTGTGTGTATCTGCTGTCTGTGTCTGTCTGTGTGTCTCAGCAGTGTGTGCGACTATCTCAGTGCTGGTGTCCTTGTGTGGTGTGTGGGGGTCTGTGTGCATGTGTGAAGGCACCAACAAGGGGGCAGTCGCAGCTATTTTGAGGTCCCGAGTCATCACTCAAAAAGGAATGTGGAACAAAGATGCTCATTGGGTTATTAATATGAAAGCTGGAGCCCTTGACGACAAATGATGACATGCTTTCTCAGAGGAAAGAGGAAAACATTTCCAGCCCAGATGAGGCAGTGCAGGTTAGGGGAAGGAGCAGAAATATGGGAGTCAAGAGTTTGAGACTGAGGCCCAGGCCTGCTACCACCCTGTTCCACCGTGACTTTAGGATGCCCTTCTGAGCTTCAGTACCTTCACCCCATAAAATGGGTGAAATGGGGGCAGCGGAATAAGGAGGAAGCAGAGAAAATTGGCTCTGGACCCCAGCTGGGCTCTGATTACTGGCTCTGTGCCTTCTTGGACGTGTTACTTAACCTCTCTGGCCTTGAATGTCTTTATCTGTAAAATAGGCATAATAAAGGTACCCACCTTGTGGGTTTGTAGGATTAAATGAGAGAATCCACGTAAATGCTTAGGACAGCGTCTGGATCCTGGCAAACGCTGATAGAAGCAATTTAGTAGGACTTTTATCATCACTCTGCTACTGTCCATTCTACCTCACGTGGCTTGTTGTAAGATCCACACTTTCACGAATTCCTGAGCCAGAGCCCAGGGACAGCAGCATGGCAGGCAAGACCCCATGAAGAATGCAAACATGGGGCCCCTTGTTCAAAGAGCAGGGGGAAACTGTCATTCCAGGTACTAAGCTATAAAGCATTTGCTTTTTTTCTGCTGTCTTTCTCTCAACTCATCATGGTGTTTTAAGATTGCCGTTTAACGTCATTCTGAGTGAAGAAAAATTTAAACTGCATTAATTATTAGCATGAATTTTACTGTCTATCTTTATATTGTGTCATGACAATTTTAAACATAAATATAAGAGTATTTAACTCATATGCCGAATCACCAAAATTACACAATCTGTGTTTTGTAGCTTGTACATCCATGTGCATTTCATTCAGAAGGGGAATGTCACACAAAACGTACTCAGCTGTTTTTATTTCACTTCTTGATACACGCATTCTACCAACACTCTCTACATTCAGCTTACTGATGATTAAATTATGAAGAATTTCAAGACGATGAGAGCAGACCATTAACCGATACGGAGCCCTTCTGAGCACAGGGCACTGTGTGACGGCACCCCACCCTGCCTTAGCTGACACAGTGGTGGCGCTGACCACTTCTCTCTGGGTGGCTCTCAGCACCACTCCAACCCCCACCTCCACTAAAGCCAGGAACCAGGTGATAAACACGGCCACGTCTCCCGGCCTTTTGCGGAAGTCAGCGCACCAGCCAGTTCCACCCATGTTAAATCCACTGCGTTTAGCCAGAGCACTGATTAAAATCCCTCCCATAAAAGTTGTTATCTCCCAGATGCTCTGTAAACGCTAATGTGCTTCAGGGGTCCCCGTTAGGATGTGCCTGTGTATGCGGGTCCGCTGTTTATGGAGCAGCCCCGGGAAGTGGTTTGGGTGCTGCCCCTGGTGTGATGGGAGCCCAGTGGCCATTGGTCCAGCTATGGGTGGGGCTGGAGCCTGGTGATGGTGAAGATGACCCCCTCCTGCCTCAGAGCCAAGTGGAGGTGCACCTATAAGGCAAGTAGCAGAGGCTGGTCAGAGTCTCAGGACTAAAGAGCTCAGGACTCTATACGGGACAGGTTAACATGCACTGGCGCAGCCCCGCAGAGGCTGCTGAAATGCAGACGCAGCTGGATCTGGCCCACAGGAGTGTCGGGAGTCAACCAGCTGCCAAATCCTCCCATGTGTCCGGTTCGTACTCTTAGCCAACCCCTGGGTACTTACTATGCCTGGAGGCAAAGCACTGGACACATAGTATCTCATTTCATCCTCACAACCATTCCATAAGAAAATATGTTATTGCCTCATTTTTCAGATCAGGCAACTGAGATACAGGAATGGCACAGTTTTTAAGCAGTAGAGCTGGGGCTTAAACCCAAGCATGTGCCCTGTATGAGGACCTCAGCCCCTCAGCAGCCCCCTGGCTAATCCCAGGCAGGAGTTACCCACTGGAAACCTCTCAGGAATAGGGTCTGAGAGAGCCACCTGCGACCTGCCTTCCAACTCCTCCAAGTAGGGATAACACTTTAACACAGATTCTTCTATTTCTTTTCCATCAACAACAAAACAATTAATTTCTCTCCATAGAGATTGTTTCTGTGAAGAGCAATAAGGTGCCTCCCCAGGAGGCCTCATTATCATGGAAACATCAGTCTGGAATGGCATGGGGGCTCCCTCTGGATGGAGCCTTTGCCAGCTGCCCAGCCTAGGCCGGCCGTGCACAGCTCTCTGCCCTTGCTCTCACCTGCCAGGGCGGCAGAGTGGCTTGCCGGTTCCAGCCGGGCTGTGCCCCTGGGGAGGGCACCCCTCAGGAGGGCCAGGCGGGGGAGGCACGTCCCCCAGCGCCCACGGGCATACACAGTTACAGCCTTGGGAAGCGGCCACTTGCCGTAAAATGCCAAGCGGCCCAGCTGTCCACAACCGGTTCAAGCCGCCTGGCAGACTCAGTCAGAGGAATCCATAAACAGGCCTGGATGGAGGAAGGGTGTTTAACGAGGCGTCTGCCGGCCACCACACTCGGAGGCCAGCGGAAACCCCACTGCCTCCCAGCAGCAGAAAGGGAGGGGGCCCAGGAGCCACGGCAGGGAAGGCTGAGGAAGAAGAAACTTCAGAGGTCAGTGCTCCCTGGAAAACCCGGGCTTGTCAACCATGCTCTGGACCCTGGAAGCTGCCCCTGCCCACCCCAGAGCGGGCCCTGCCCCTCCTCCTGCAGCAGCACGTGGATGGGCCTGGGCCACTCGCCCACCTGGTCCTCCTGTGTCTCCTGAAGGCCCAGGTCTGCCCCCAGCAACCCCACAAGATCTCCGGAGGTGGGACTGTGGCTGCTGGGCGTACACATTGTGCTAATAAAGGCTCCAACAGACCCTGGCTGCAGACCCTCTGCTTGAAGAACAGGGACAGGCTTGTTTGCCGTGGGCCTTCCCAGGAGCCAGAAAGCGACGGCCCCTCCACGGAGGTCGGGCGGGGTCTCGTGCCTGATAATCAGGCAGGAAGAAACCTGCTATCTGTGCCTAAATGAGATCCGTTTGTCAAATACAAGTACCTCATAAATGAAATGGCAGCAGGCCAAAACTAACCATGCCACAGCCCCATGGATGCTCTGACGGATTTCCACGTTTAAGTGACTGTGACTGTGCACGCTGGGCTGAAAATCCACCAGCTTCTGCGAGAGCAGACCCTGGGGTAACAGCCCCCCAAAAGATTCTATCAAATCAGCTGGGGTGTGACCAGGCGGGAGAAGTGCCCAACCCGGCCATCCCAGCTCTGTGTGGCTCTGCTGATTCTCCCTCCATGGGGTCCCTGAACTCGGAGGTCCTGTTTGAAGGAGAGAGTAAAAGTGATGATGACCTCTGTGAGAATACAAACTGATCCAAGGGGCTTGGTTGGAATGAAGGGTCACACAACCACTGCTCCTGCATTCTACCCCTCAGGTGGTCACAAAAGGGACACACCTGATCAGAATCGAGTATGAAGACTGATTTTCCTGCAGGACTCAGCCACGATCAGGAGGGCAGAAATACCTCATAAATAGGGCCCAATGGCGAACAGGCAATACACTCAGTATTAACATGGGTTATGGCATAATCAATATTGTCATTAACTTCATCTATAACTGGAGCTGTACTGACGAAACAATGGTTGAGCAAGCTTTATAAATAAGGTGCTCCTTGGAACTACAGCCAGAGGGAAGAGCTGGGCTGGTCTGGCTTGCTGGCAGAGACCATCAGTCATGCACCTGAGAGAGGCAGGCCCAGGCGCGGCTCCCCAGTGACAGGTGGTCTTAGGGACGTCTTACTGAAGACGCTCATCAGGGTCCCAGAAATTGGCATGGACAAAGCCTTCATAATGAAATGAAACCCACAGACTTGCAAGAAAAGATTTCATTTTGTACATAATTAATAATAACTTATCCCCCTTTTATTTATTACAGAAGAAAATAAGTTATTGATTTCAAGCACAAAGATAACTATTTGCATAACATAGCTGATTATATGCTGTAACTGGTCCAGATGAAATTAATTTGCTCAAAATATACTATATAATTTTCTTAAACGGGTAAAGATTTCATATCCAGGAACATTTCTAGTTGATTAGCAAAGCCCCTGATCTCATCACAAACTGGCTTAGAAAGACAGGTCTTGAATCCCCTGTCCTGCATGGTCAGAAATAAACTGTTTCTAAAATCAATTCCTTGAGAGAACCGAGGTACTTTTCAACCATTTGGAAAAGACATGGGAGGGGAGAAAGTGTCTCTTATTCAACAGACAGCAGAACTGCACTCCTCGTCCTGCGTCTTGTGACCTAATTATTTCAGAAGGCTAGTTTCCCAGGTCAGGCATATTCATTTTTAGCCTTGATCACCTCATTTCTCTTGCCTACAGATCGTGGTGCACCTTGCAACATGCAATTCTTGCTGGGCCTTCAGGTCAAACGTGTGTCCTTCAGTTTGCGCCTCCTTTCCCTTTCTCTGGACGCGGAAGAAAGAAGTTCAAGGTGGTGCCGTCAAGTAACAGCACCTCTTCTGGGTCAGCCAGCTCCTCTGCCCAGGCTGCCAAGGGCACGGCCTCCAGTAAGCTCCCTGCGATGGTGACACCCTCCCCGGGCTGCAGGGAGCCCCGGCACACTGCCGTGGCAACTAACCTCTTAGTTTCTGAAAAAATCTGGAGCAGATGTGACATCCTGCTAAGATTTGATAAAACTGGGTGGTGTGCAAGTATGTTACTATTATATTATTTATTTTTAGTCTCTATGTTTAAAATATTTCATAATAGCCCATAAATTTAAAAATAGTTTTGAAGGACAAGTAAGCAGATGAAGTCTTTATATTAATCAGACCTTGTAAATGTAGGGATAATAATGCATTTATTTGTATTTATAGTTTAGGGCACTTATGATTCAATCAAACTTACTTGTATTAAAAGATCTGGCTATTTTCCATAAGGGGACAGTCCTGGAGCAGGAAAGCTCCTTAGAAGCCATCTTTCACAGTTCACCCATTTACACACTCCAGAGCGGGAGTCTTCTGCCCCAAGTCCAGAGCCGTCAAGTTCAAAGTCTCCTGGCTCCTGGGGAATATATTTCCAAATAACCTTTGAATAGCCTGTGACTCGACCTCCCTCCCCTGCTCTGCACCCTGACAACTGATCAATTTTATAAAATTGGAAGTTTGGCTTTGGTTTTGCCAAAACTAGGACCCATATGGGGCCTGTCCCCGAGCCCAGTGTGACTGCATTCCAGAGTCCCAGACAAGCCCCAGGTCAGAGTGGCAGCGTAGGAAGCCTAACCAAGTGGGGCTGGGAGCTCTCTGGAGGTGTTTTCAATGATCTAGAAGTGAGGCGAAGTGAAGGTCTCACATCCCAAGCCTGTAACTCAAAGAGCCCAGAGTGGGCGGCCGACTGCTCTCCTGCTCCTGTGCTCACCCTGCATCATGCCCTTGCGAGTCCTTCAGACACATCTAGACGAGGTGGGGCCCTTACCCATTGAATCAGGAGTGTTTGCTACCGCTTTGCCGAGAAGAGCAAATTGAGACATTTTCCCAAGTGATGAGACCTTCAGTTGATGCTTAGAGAAAGCAATTTGCGTTTCCACCACAGCCTCGTCCTCAGCTGGGTTACGTGAGAAAACAGTGGTTCCTCAGCACTCTGTGGCTAGAAAGCAGGCATTTGCGCACTAAATGAGGTGCTGCCGATGTGTATTTATATCACTTCTGCACACGTGGAAGATAGCCTCGATCCTTGGAGAACAAAACAAAAAAAAAAAAAAAAGAAGAAAAAGAAAAAGAGGGGACTTAATAGAAAGAGATCTTTTTATTAAAAAACCATGAATACAACCGCATTCATTCAACCTTAGAAATATTGTGATGACTTTTCAGCATGGCAATATATTTAGATGGGAATATGGCATTAATATAAACAGCAGAAAAGAAACTATTAAACTAACGCAATTTAAAACTGAGCAAACCCAAGTGTTTGATTAAAGTTTTTTATACATTCTGTACACTTGAGCAGGTAACACAGAACCTTAATATTTTTGTTGATTTTTAATTTGCTCAAGGTGTGACATCTGAAATGTTAAAATTTCACTAATTCGTATTGAAATTAGAAGGCAGATCCACAAGGAGAATTTTCAGTCTGATTTTCTCAACTGTCTTTAGGCTTTACAGAAAAGTCTACAGCAAAACAGTAACTCAACTTAATGTCAGCCCGTGTAAGAGGCAATCTCCTCTTTCTCCGTGCTGTAATGCAGTACTCAATTTGTTGGAGTTGAGTTGAATGTAAATACATATGGTGAATATTAGCTTTGAGGATCCAGCCTAATTCCATATATGTTTAAATGCCTGCATATTTTTCTAGAAGGTTTTCAAATTTTAAAAATCCCTTGTTCCTTGGGTCATGTGTCTTCTTTAAAAGGGTGGGTTTATTTTTCCATGATTGATAATTAGTGGAACCTCTTTCCCCCAAAACACATGACCATTGCCGCAGGCTCAGGAATGCCTCCCCAACTTGTGGCCGAGCAGGGCCCATCCTCTTCAGGGAATCTGAGTACTTTTATTACAATACATTGTGTTAAGAGGGCCATGTCCAGCCCACCCCGGCTCCTCCCATGCCTTCACCTGGTCCCAGATTTGGGCACACACTCTCATCCACGCTTTCAAAACTCTCTCCTACAGGAGACTGACACATGTGTTGCCTGGTGGGCCGGAGGGGATCTTCAGAGTTGCTTCTCACAGAGCTAGGAGTCAGACCCTGCCCCTCAGCAGACAGAAGTTCACAGGGCTTACAGAAATGACTTACTGTATATGACGATTTGAATGGCCAAATTACAGCAACTCATTTTCATTCTAATCACAGCCTCTGGAATTCTGATATGCTGACACCCAGAATTACTGCTCTGTCATTAAAAAAAAAAAAAAAAAAAAAAGAATGAGTGGGAATGTTTTGAATATTCCCTCCAACGTACCAAACGATGACAACACAGTGGGCCCATATGACTCAAGGGCAGCCACAGGGCCAGCGGGCAGTGAGTGCTCTTGGGATGGGGTTCACATTTCCTCCTGGTGTCAACACAAAGTTTTCTTGTGGGCAGCTTCATTCTGAGTGCGAATCATCAAACAGAGCTTAATCTGAGTGAAATACCTTTAAGACTTCTCCTTCTTAAACTCTTTAAGATCTATCTTGTCTGTTGCAAGGAGCCTCATTTTCATGTTGGAACAGATGGGGCAAAATTGTCATTAACAGAAACTGACAACTCTAAAACTGAAATATAGATTTAGAAAGGAATCAGATGAATTAAATCAATGTTATTGCAGAGAAAGCCAAAGAAATTATTAGTGATTTGTAAAGTTACCCTGTATTTTAACCTCAGTATATTTTAGTCTGGGCCATTTTAACGTTCACAAGACTTTTTCACTGTCGTGGTTAACGTCTAACGGTGCAATGCAGTCATCTTAATTTATCTTCCCCTCCTGATACAACAGCGGCAGGATGGCTGAGCCCCAGCTCTGGACGCGCCCGGGTTCTTGTCTGGATCACGGAGGAGCCCTGCCCCCACAAGCAGAGGACTTGTCATGACCTTGTGGGGTCTCCTCAAAAATATGCAAGAGTGGGCTCATGGTATTTTTTTAGATTTTTTATTTCTTTAGTGAGGAGAATCTGATTTTAAAAACAACCCCAAACTCTAAGGCTGTTTTAAGTAATAAATGGGAGGAAAAACATTTCCAGCTGTCCAATTTTTAGATACTTTTCATGATCATATCAAACCAATTACAAAACCAAACCCATAACACCCTTGACCTTCCTGCTGCCGAAAGCCCGAGGGAGAACAAAGCAGAAATCTCCTGGGCAGCGGGTGGGGTGGGTTCTGAAGGCCTGGGTCCTTGCGGATCACCCTGGGCCTGCTAGGTCTCCAGTTGTACTGAGGGCCCCTAAAATATTCATTCATTCATCAAATACTGATGGTACTCATGCCACAAAGGGCACGGTTTTAATCCTGGAAACACAGTTGTGACCAAGAGGGACAAGGTCTCAGGTTCCGAGGCTTCCTTTCTGCTTGGGGTAGAGGTAGGAGACATACAATAAACAAGTAAACCAGCAAGTCCCTCTGAGTCAGTGATAAGAACCAGAAGGAAGATGAAACTGGGAGGGGATAGTGGAGGGTTTGGAGGGGAGAGTCAGGGAGGCCTCCTGAAGGAGGAGGTATTTGAGCAGAGACTTGAATCATGAGAAGGAACCATGTGAATATCTGCGGGGAAAGCCTTGCTGGCAGAGGGAAAAGCAAGTGCAAAGGCCCTGGGGTGTGAAAGAGCACATGGGTTTGCAGAACAGCAGAAAAGCCAGCATGCTTGGAGCTCAGTGAGCAAAGGGGAGAGGCTGGGAGACAAGATCACACGGGGATGCCCAGGCCAGGTAAGGAGGAAGCGGAGAGCTTCACAGGCCTCAATCTGTTCTAGAATTCACCATCTCCAGGATGGAATGGAAGTGGCCCACCTCCTGCCACCTACCCTGAGGACTCCCAGGACTGTGTCCAGAGCCTGGGGGTCCTGGATGCTTAAGCAATCCATGTCCTGGTAATAGCCAGCCTCACCTGGACTTCTGTCTCTCCCTTCTGGTCTGCAGGAACCAGTCAAACCTGTGACTGTTGAATGAACTCTGGACTCCTCATCTCTGCATTTGAGACCTTGACCTAAAGCCTGGTCATCTCCATTAACACATTATTGCTCCCTACACACCGTGCCAGGAAGACAACCTGCCCATCCCCAGTCCCTTCCCGCCTCCACCTTCCCATCTTCCCTTTGTCTGTCTTTGCTCACTCTTCTCAGACCAGATCAGACTTCACCCCACCCATTAAGCTTTGCCCTAGCTCTGCAAACTGCCTCCTACAGGCTCTGGTGCGTCTGCCCCTTTGGGGCCCCTCAAAGCCAGGAGGACTTGGTTCAGATTTTGCTGTCTCTGCCTTAATCAGTCACTACAAACAGCTCCAGAGCAGACTCTCTGGGTAAATTCCTCAGTCCAGAAACCTAGGGCACCCACCATTCCCCACTCCCCTCAGGCTCCGTGGCCTATGTCAGCAAGTCCTTGTGGTGCCGGCTCCCACGCATACCTCCAATCAGGCCCCTTTTCCTTTTGTCCCCACTGCTTCCACCCTAGTCCAGGCCATCATTAGCCCTGACCTGGGCAGGCTCCCTACTTCCTTCTACACAGCAGCCAGAAGGATTTTTGGTGTGTAAAATACACACAACATAAGCCTTACCATGTTAGCCATCTTTCAGTGCATAGAGCAGTCACAGTGTGTTCACAGCGCACCATCCAGCTCCAGAACCAGAACTCTTTCATCTCGCAAAACTGAAACTGCGCCCATTGAACAGTAACTCCCCATTCCCTCTGCTCCCCAGCCCCTGGCAAACACCATTCTGTCTCCATGAATTTGACCATCCTAGAAACCTCATATAAATGGAATCATACGATAGTAGTCTTTTAGTGAATGGCTTATTTCACTTAGCATAATGTCTTCAAGGTTCATTCACAGAATGACCTTCCTTTTTAAGGTTGAATAATACTCCATTGGATGTATATAACACATTCGTTTATCCAGTCTTCTGTTGGTGGACACTTGGACTGCCGCCACCTTTTGGATATTGTGAATAATACTGCTATAAACATGGATGTACAAATATCTGTTTGATACCCTGCTTTCAATTCTTTTGAATATATACCCAGAAATAGAATTGCTGGATCGTATGGTAATTGTATGTTTAATTTTTTGAGGAATTATCTTCCACAGTGTGGAGGGATTTATTTTTAACACTAGTCAGATCATGTCATTCTTCTCTTAACCCCTCCTGTGGCTCCTCACTGCACTCAGAGTAGAATCCAGACTCCTCCCTCTGGCCTCCCCAACCTCCTCCCATGCCCCTCTCCCTTGTATGCCTCAGACACACAGGCTGCCTTGCGCTTTTTTACACTCCTGGTTCCTCCCTGCCACAGGGCCTTTGCACTGCTCTTCTCTCTGCCAGGGTGCTCTCCCAACTCACCAGCTGGCATTGCACCTAACTCAGTTGCTGCTCCTGAGTCGCCTCTTCAAAGACACCTTCCTGACCCTCTCAGCTGCAGGTCCCACCCCGCAGTGCCCTATCTCATCTCCTATTTCACTTTCTTCATTACGCCAATTATCACCCCCTCAATTATGCCATCGTTTTGCTTGCTCCTGCCTTTCCTCCCTCCACCCTGGCCTCAACCATGCATTCCAGGGGAACAGCAGTCCTATCAGGTTTGGTCAGCTGTGTCTACCCGGCCCCTCACCCAGCTGCTGGGACACAGCGGGAGCATACTCAGCAGCTGTGGCGCGGATGGCTGAGTGCCCCACAGCCCTCTTTCAGGCTTGATTTCCCCAGGGAGCCTTCTGTGCCCCCCGTGAGACTAATCTGTCTCTTCTTTGAAGCACTTTGCAAACTGTGATCATTAATTTGTGATCATTTATTTGGTGTCTTTCTTTGCCTCCAGCCTGTGAGCCCCTGAGGCCAGGCCCGTGTCTGCCTTGGTCCCCATCAGACTTTGAGCCCCTTTCAGAGCCGGACGTGGAGAAGGCGCTCAGTAAGCGTCTGGAGTCTTGGGTTCAAAACCTCCCTGGAAGGCAAGCGTGGTTTTCCTGAGTGAACCTGAGTGACTTTGCTGATGCCCTTTATGGTATCTGTAGACCCAGACCCAGAGTTGCATGGGTGTCGGTGCCCAGCACTGCCAGGGAAGCATCCCAGGCCACCAGCAGCTCCACCTCCTGCTGAGAGGTGGCCCAGACAGAGGAGAGGACAGAGGCCCAGAGGGGACGATGGGAGAGGAGATCCGAAGGCTGATTCCCAGTGGGCCTCGCCAGGGAGGAAGCCCCTTCCCTCACGGGCTGTGAAGGGCATGTGCCTTGCAGAACAGTGACACGTAGCAAACGCCCACCTGAGGGGTTTCCATGCCCCCAGAATCAAGGACTCTGTTTTAAAATATCTGTTGATTCAAATGGAAACTGTATGGGGAGAAGATCCAGGCTTATCGATGCCTCAGAAGGCCTCAAACATTAAAATGACTGTCACGGCTCCTGCACCTCCCAGGCCAGGCCTTTCCTCTGGTCTGTGCACAGCCACCAGGGTGGCTGGCTCTCCAGACACATGCTCCCTGACAATAGCCCTCTGAATAAGTCTGTCCAGAGGAGGCTCCAAGTGCCCCCTTTGAGTGACAGAACCCAGCGCACAGCCCCACCTCTGAGAAAGGAAACCCATGGGCACCTCGGCCTCATTTGGCCATCACCTACTTACCAGGTATGAGCCGCAAGGAGCATTCAAAGGGGAGGGGAACACAGCCAGGGGCCTCTAACTCCCCTTTCTAGATATGGAACCACAGGCCTTACCTAATTAACCCAGCTCCAGGGGCACCAGGGGAAGAGGAGAATCAGGGAAGATGGAAAGCAACCCCCTGGCCCATAGCTGGTGCCTGGCTGAGCAGTCCTTGTCCTGCCGAGGTCTTGTCCTGCCTAGTGACCAGACGAGACACTTCCACGGGGCAAGGCCCCAACTGACCACTCATCCCTGGACCTGGACCAGCTTCCAAAGCTGGCTCCTAAGTGAACATGGTGGGCCTGGACCGAAGGTGCCCCGCAGCCTTAGGGAACAAAGGATAAAGGGAACACTGAATGAGACTCGGGAGACTGGGGCTCACCCTAGCCCCACCCTTGACATGCTGTGCATCACTGGGAAGTCACTGAACCTCTCTGAGAGCTGATTCCTCCTGTGTGAAATGGGGGTGGTAACAGTTACATTTCATCTCGCAGGATCACTGTTCGGATTAGCAGGATCACGTACACAGAGCACTTTACAAGCTGCTCAGCGCCACGCAACGCCCACCCTCATCATCACTGGGCATCATGGTCTTCATGGGCCCTCAGCTCCCACCGTGAGTGGGCACCCTGCACACATTCTTTGCTAGCTTTACAATGTCTCTGCAGGGCTGGTGTTGTCATCTCCATGGTTTTGGATGAAGAGGCAGACTTGGGGCAGGAAGGCTTGGCCCAAAGTCACACAGCTTTGATTTGAACCCAAGTTGGCCTAGTGCTCGACCCTCTGGCCCTGACAGCACTCGCTGTCACTTCCCTTCAAGAGACCCACACCGTGTCCACTGTGAACAGAGCCTGCTGTGTGTGCTCAGGAGCTGCTGGGATACACCCTTCTCCAGGGCAAACAGGTCTCTCTCCACAAGTACCAATGGAGGGGTTGCCCCAGGTGACAGGCGGGTTTCCACAGGTAAGTTTTCATGTCCTGCTTTTTTATAGCCCCAATTGCTGGCACCTAAAAGGAAAAAACACTGATTGAAATAAAGTCCCCACCAGCTCATGCGCCCTACAGCACTACCCTTTGTAACCCAGCCAGCACTCAGGATGGCAGCCCCTTTCTCCAGGGCTCAAGGGAGCCTGGGGGAAATTCCACTGTTCGTCCTGCATGTAAGAGTGAGTGATGGCTGCCCTGTAGGACTGGGGTTGGCATGTTGGAGATGAAGTCTCATTCTGTCACAGGTGGCCCCCACCCCAGCATAGAAAAATCGTCAAAAACTGTGACTGACCACCACACCCTTCATTTGAATTCAATCACCCTTCCTAAAGGGCATTTCTGTAGCCTCTATAAACTCACTACTGGAGACAGAGCTTGCCATGTTCCTGACTTCCTTTGGCAGGGGTTGGGGTGGGGGTGGGGGAGGGCTGTGGATTCCACTGAGACTGGAAGACTGAGGGAACTGTCTCTGCCCTAAGAGGTAGGTATTCTTTGACTGGACAATGAAAGTCATTGAACTTGTTACATTTTCCTTTTTTGCCTTGGCTGCCAGGAAGCTCAGAAATAGCAATTAATATTTAATCCTTAATCCAGAGTTCCCTCTCTCAATTTCATCTTTTGCCTCTAGCCATCTTATTCTGCCTATATCACACCCATATCAGAAAGGTGTTGGCAGTAGGAAGTCTGCAGCTTTTAGATAAATCTATGCTGGAAGACCCTCCCTAGGGCCCTCTCCCAGGGCTCTCTCCTGCCCTGGACTCTGACCAGCTGCCTTTACCACCTTGTCACTCCCAGGAACCCTGGTCATGTCTTCCACTCAGCATTCCTGTCCTGCTTCAAGCTGAGCCTCCCTGTCCTCTGCATAGGCTTGTGCTTCTGCCTCAAATGTCATGTCTGGCAGCACACAGGTGTCAGAAAATCTTGTTTAAGCACAGAACAATAGCGAATTTTCTCTCTGTGATGGTGTGGAGTTCAGCCTGCTGCATGGCCGAGACTGTTCCCTCTAAAACATGCGTCACAGGGTGATGGACTGCCCTGCCTCAGATTCAAAAAATGAAGCAAATTTTCCTCTACTAATTTAGTCACATACAACAATAAATCCCAGAAATATGTCTTATGTATATTTTGCATTACCTTTTGCAGACAAATACAAAAACATGGTCAACATTTGCAATAAAATTATCATAGAAATGCCATCTCAAATCTTATTTTCTTTTTTCCAATGTGCATTTCACAAATAACTTGTACTAAAATTATGTTTTACAGAGTAGAAATAGAAAACAAATACCCCTGGTAATTTAAATAGGCATTTGCATAACATGACTAGAACACTTTAGAAAAACGCACAGCATCAGAAAATATGAGTTCAAAAACACTTAAATACAAGTGATTTTAATAAGTCTAATATGAAAAATGCCTTTTAGCTGTATTAATTAGTGAATTAAAATGTGTTGATCTTGGAATATTTTCCAACTAACAGGTTTGGGGATTGGTGTAGGCTTTTTTTCTTTTTGTTTGTGAGAGAATGTTTCCATTCATTAAACACCACCACAGGGCCATCCTGGAAGTGTTTCTGCAGGGATCTGGAGAAAGGCTGAAACCAAGCTTATGCTGGGGGCAAGGGAAATACAGCTGCATGAGGGGAGGGTGAATAAATGTCAGACGCCAAGGGTCCTGGGTCAGACCCACTTAGGTGCAAAGTGGGGCTGAGTGGCTCCCCTGCACCGGACCTTGCAGGACCTGGGTCCCCAGGTGTGGGCAGGGAGAGGTGGAGAGGAGATGGCATAACCCACACAGCCTGCCCCTACTGATGCCTGGGCATTGCAGACCCAGCTCCTTCTCTTCCTTCTCTGGAAGCACCTGCCCAAGCACAAGGGTTAGCTTGCGTGTGGACACTTCGTGCACTGATGCATTGATGACTTACGCTGTAGACCTTATTTTCCTTTGTGCATTTTTTTTTTTTTTACAGTTCTCTTTCTCTTTCCATTTCTGGGTTGTTCCCTGGTTTGGTACAGCAGGTCAGCTCTGGGCAGGTCTTGTGAAGCACGTGGCCTGATGGCCACGAAGCACAAACACAGCTGAAAGGCAGCATAGCCAGGCCCCTTGGAGATGGCTGCTTTTCCCGTGGAGGAGCACAGTGTCACTTAAGGATTTGGGCTCTGTGCAGTGATTGCTCAACAAAAACAAGGAAGATGCATGTTTATTTCTGCAATTTAGTTGGAATTCCCTTCTGAGAACCCACAGTAGAGGCGCCTTCAGTGTACAGCTTCTGAGCTCTTAAAATTTTCATTCCAGGTTCCCAGGAAACAATGCATTAGAACACATCACTGCATCCTCACATCATTAAAACTCCCCTCCTTGCCCAGTTTTCCCAAGAACTGGTTGGGGAAATAAGGGAGCCTTGGGGCATTGACTATAGAGGGGCAGGCCAAACAAGGAAGGTGCTTGAGTAGATGGCCGGGGCCAAGCCACAGCTGCTCTGCCAAATGCCCAGTCTCGGGGGATGGTCCTAATCCACCTGCCTGCAGAAGCTGCCACCAACTGGGTCCCTCTAGCTAAAGAAGCTTCTCCAGCCACTCAAGTGGCGTGGATCCCACCAAGGACACTGTATCACATTTAGCGGTCATGTGTCCTTAGAATCTTCTAGACTCTAACAATTTCCTTGTTTTTAATGACCTTGACAGACTTGAGAGATACTGGTCAGGTATTTCATAGACCGTTCCTCAGTTTGGGTTTGTCTGATGTTTTTCTCATGGTTAGACTGGGATTACGGGTTCTTGAGAGGAAGACCACAGAGATGACGTGCCATTCTCATCATCCTGTCAGAATCACTTATCCCTGTTGATGTTGACCTTGATCACCTGGCCGAGGCCAGATTTCTCCACAGTGAGGTCACTCTGTCTTATCCCCTCTTTCCATACTGTGTACTTTGGAAGGAAATCACTACGTGCAGCCCACGCTTAAGGAAAGTGAATTTTAATCTAACTGATTGAGGGCAGGGTATCTACCTACATTACTGGGAATTCTTCTGTATAGGAGATTTGTCTACTCTCTCCATTTATTTGTTTATTCAGTTATTTTTCTATCTCAAAATGGAGTCATGGATATGTATTTTATTCTTTGGGTTATAATCCAATACTACATTATTTATTTTGTGGGTCAAAGTGTTCTAGCTTTGGCCATTGGGAGGTCTTTCAGTTGGCTCCTGTGTCCTTTTGACACTCAGTCCCTGTCATTGTGTGTGTGTGTTGTGAACTTCCTTATTTTCTGACACTGTAAGATGCTCCAATCTCATCCTGTATATTTTCTATTTCAGTCTTAGAATCAGCAATTTCTCCAAGAGCCATGGTTCCTATCTTTGAGAATGGTAATAGAAACCAAGGTCTGGGTGCTGGTGTGCTAGTTTATACTGGGCTGTCATTGCTTCTCGGCCCTCTCAGCTGACAGAGCAAGGAAATGTATGTGTGTATATTAACACTTACATACACACAGATTTATAAATATTTCTACATGCATCCATCTGTATCTGCATTACGCTAAACTGGAGCTCACAATGATGTCCCCAGCTCTACTCCAATACCACGGATCATTCTAACCTTCCCCACTTGCTTGTCTGCAAGGTGCCCACTTTCCAGGTGGAGAGAGAAAGGCTCTGAGGCGGCTCATTGTCACGGCTCAGCTCAGAAATGGACAGTAAAGCCCACACTCCAGGCCCATCCTGGCCTGTTCCAAAAATGCAGCAGCCCTAAGCTAGTGGTTGCAGGGTGGGGACAATGTTTGCCTGGTGAGGAAGGGGAGAGGGTAGGGTCCTACCCAGGCAGCAAGAAGGCTAGGGTCCCAGGAGGCCAACAGTTTAGGAATTCCCACAGGGGGTAACTAAAAGCTGGTCAGCAGAGAGTCACAGCCTTGGGGCACCCACTTTTCCATTGTCACATCACCCTGACCACCCTGGCCAGTAAATGAGCCCTAGGCAAGCCCACTGTAGCTGATGCTAGCTGCTGCCCACCCACCTCTCTCAGGCCTCAGCTTCCGAGCAGACACCTGGCACTTCCAGCAGCCAGGCACAGAGGTTCCACGTTGCTGCCCCTGGGGGCACCTCCAAAGCCTTGGAAGACCCTTTGCCCTCACAGCCCAGGTAGCTAACACCTTGGGAGCAAGCCTTGTGCACGGGTTGACAGTATTTGCTGTACAAACACACCAACTTAACACTCCGAGGCCTGTGCTATAGCACCTCCTGAGCTCCCATGGGACTAGTGGACACTCTACCTTGTTTGGCTGCCTCTCTCCTCCTCTCACTCCCCCCTCCCTCCCAAATAAAACACTTACACTGCATCCTTATCTCAGGGGCTGCTTCGGGGGGGACCCAAATCAGGCCCCCAAAACCCACACTAGTCCTTTCTTACTTGCTGTCTTCAGCCCAAACTGTTCACACATCTGCAGAGAGTGACTGTAGGCTCTGTCCCAGCCACCGGCAGGGGGAGGCTGTCGGAGCAGAGGCTCCAGAGCTTGGGCTGTCAGGTGGGAGGAGATGGGGGTGCAGGTCTGGGGGTCACCCCTGCTCGCTCATGGTGGAGAAGTGTTAAGGGGGCAACATGGCCCTGTGGTCTAGCTAGGGAGGCCGTAGGAAGGAAGAAAGGGAGGCCCGGCTTAGCTCTGAGAGCCATTTTAAAGCCATCTTTCCCAGCATATGAGGGGAAGAGAGCTCCATTTGTCAGTGCAGGTAGAGGAACCGGTGGCATCTGAGCTGACACCTGCATAGTCTCCGTGACGTCCCCACAGAGGCTCCATCAGTCAGAGCAATGTGCCCGTGTCCCATGAAGGGCGACAGTCAACTGACAGATCGAGCTGCGCCCATATGGAGTGCATGCTGGCTGCCCCCCACCCTGAGGGCAGCAGCATTTGTCAGGAAGCTTCCCATGGGCCTGAGAAAACGCAGTGTCTGATTCATCGGCACCTCTGCACGCTCTTGCCCGTCAGAGGCCACCGAGAGCGTGGCCCTGCCACTGGCCTTTCAGAGCCTGGGCTGACACGCTGAGCTTTGCGCAGGAAGCCCACACACACTTACCGTGTGCACACACACGTACACACACAGGCAGTTACACACCCACCCAGCACACACTAAAAAAAAAATCCCTTCTGCTTTTCTAGACAAAGTCCTTTTCCTCCACAAGTTGGTCTGTCTGACCGGGCCCTACCCACCCTCAAGTCCCCATGCCCCTTCTGGGGGCTGGGGCCCGCCACCTGTGTTCGTCCCTGGGGCTCTCCAGAAAGCGGCTCGGGGCTCACGTGAAATTCTCCGTTGACTTTAGAAGGATTCTGAGGTGTCCTGATTACCACTCTGTCCTTATGAACTAGATTAGAGGGCCCTTAACGGATAATGCCTGGAGTCCTCTCTGTTTGTCGGACATTGAGAAATTATGAGCGGGGTCTTAAGAGATAAGTGAAACAGTGATGCCTCAGCCAGGAGCTCAAAAGGTGGTTCCAGGGAGGCTTTCAAAACAATACCCGGTACAGGCGGGAATGATTTCCCTGGCTTTGGACGCTGAACTATGAGCCCCTCGGTGAAATCTTTTCATATCGGCATAAGACCTGGGTAGCTCTTAATCCTTTAATTCTACCAGTTGGCCAGGAGCTAGAATTGGATTTGAAACCTAAGGAAGGGAGAGGGGGAAAACCAACAGAGGAATTTAAAACTCTTCAAAGTTGGGCCCAGCCAGGGGTCATGCCAGTAGCGCAGCTGTGGGGAGGGATGGCCCTTGGCCTCCCCGCCACAAACGGGTGTCCAGACTGGGGTGTCAGGCTGCCGGGCCCCTGGTGATCACTGACCAGAGGGTTGGAGGCAAGCTGTGAGGACAGGAGGGTCTTTTAGCAAGAAAGCCCCCTGCTCATGGGGCAGAAGGCAGTGGGGTGCTTCCCGCACACCGGCTCCCCAGAGTAGGAAAAATCATCATCACCTTTGTAATGGGCAACTGATACGTCCCTCTATCTATGCGAAGTGTTTATAAAAACATCTTTGGAGAATCAATAACTGGGCAAAGTGAAAAGTGTGCCGTGGTCATGCCACCGCTGTCCAGACTGCCCCCCAAACATGATTCCACGCGGCAGCCCCTCCCCACTGCCTGGAACTGCAGCCCCCTGCTCCACCGGCCCGTCAGCAGCCTCACCCTTGGCAGTGTGGGGCCAAGGAGGTCTCCTTTAGAAAAGAGAAAACAGAATGAGAGGGGAGGATGGGGTCAGAGGTCCCACAGAGAGGCCCTGACCCCCAAGAGCCTCGTGTTGGAGTCACTGATGTGACAAGTCTCCCTGGAAACATGACCGTGACCACAGAGGCTGTGACCACAGCCTTGGAAGAGGCATCTGCTGCAGGGCCTCATTCATTCATTCATTTATTCATTCATTCTCTCAGCAGGGGCATGTCGAGGCCTGCTCTGTGCCAGACCCTGGGCTCTGTGCTGGGAGAGAGCAAGGGACAACTTTGGTCCTTCCCCTCCAAAACCCCACAGGCCAGAGGGGAACTGAGGTGGGAATTGCCAGTTACAAAGCAGCATGTCTGTGCTGGACAGAGGAAAACCCTGGGGCCACAGGAGAACAGAGGATCCAGGTACCTACCCAGATTGGGGGTGGGGAGGTCATGAAAGGCTTCCAGAAGGAGCTGAGTCCTGCTGGTGCAGTAGGAGCTGCCAGGAGAAAAGGTTGCCCCAGTCTCTGTCCTGGATCTCTGAGGGTTCTGGGGTAGGGCAGGTGAGGAAGGGACAAGGAGAAGAGTAAGAATCCATCCTTGTGTCCCCCGTAACAGTAATAAATCAATTGTCAAAGACCATTCTTCTGCCCTAGACATTTTAAGGAGTCTCAAAAGAGAAGGTGCTCAGACAAGAGCTAGGGTCCCCAAGCTCTACACAGAGCCCACTTGCCCCAGTGGTGGGCTGCAGCAGAGGGATGGCTGGCTGGCTGGCTGTTTCGTGGCTGGACAGCTGCTCAGGCCAGCAGGGTATAGCACGGGACCCTGTGGACACAGGAAACGTGCACAGAGAACTGGCCCTGGAACCAGGCCTCCGGATTCCCAGTCCAGGTACATCCGTGCCTCCATCCAGCGGCGCCAGGTGGCAGAAGGAAGAAAGCTGGAAAGGCGTCACACCGTCTGCACCCTTCTTTGCAGCTCCTCCTCATGTCCACAGAGTAAGACACCTTCCCTGCATACACACAGAGTCATAGCAGAACCTGTGGCATAAGCAAGGTGGAGGCAGAGACCTGGTGTGAGGGCAGGGGAGACTGAGGGACACGACCATCCATCTTGCCAACTGACCACATGCTAAGTGGTCCTTGAGAGGTATTTGGTTAATGGATTTTCTTTTTAAAGAAGAAATTTCCGGGACTTCCCTGGTGGTGCAGTGGTCAAGAATCCACCTGTCAATGCAGGGGACATGGGTTTGAGCCCTGGGCCGGGAAGATCCTGCATGCTGCGGAGCAACTAAGCCCGTGCGCCACAACTACTGAGTCTGCGCTCTAGAGCCTGCAAGCCACAACTACTGAACCCTCGTGTCACAACTACTGAAGCCCGCGTGCCTAGAGCCCATGCTCTGCAACAAGAGAAGCCACCACAATGAGAAGCCCACACACCACAACGAAGAGTAGCCCCCGCTCACCGCAACTAGAGAAAGCCCGCGCACGCAGCAACAAAGACCCAACACAGCCAAAAATAAATAAATAAATAAATTTATTTTTTTTAAAAAAGGGAAGAAATTTCCTTATATTTCAAGCTGGACTCCTAGTTGCAAGTCACCAAATCCCAATTTAAACTGTTAATAAAAGGATGGAGGGTAGGGAGTTTCAGATTCCTGAAAAGTCCAGGAGAGGACCTGGTGTAGCTTCAGGTATAGCTGGATCCAGGTACTCAAATCCAGCCTCCAGCTCCTTAACTCTGTCTGGCTGCACTCTCAGCCCAAGCTCTCCCTTTGCAGCAGGACAGGCTCCTGAAGCACCAGATTTGCCTCCTGTCAGCTCAGCAACCCCTCAGACAGGAGAGCATTTCAGAAAGTTCCAGACAAAGTCCTTGGACTGCCTCTTGGCACAAATGTGAGTCAGCTGAGCATCCCTGAAGCAAACGCTGTGTGGGGACATGGCTCTGTCCTGAGATTAGTCTGGACAAGTTATCACCTTTAAGCCAGAGAGTGAGTTCATCCTACCAGAACTGCATGGACCAAGAAATTTTTTTTTTTGGATCAGGGTCATGAAGGGTGAGGGGTGGAGGGTGTGCAGGGGGAGCGTCCCAAAGAAGAATCCAGGTGCTATTGCCAAAAGAAGACGGAATTGAAGCTAAACAGGTGAAGTCTATTCAGCACCCTTTTCACAAGCTCAGGAAGCTGGCAGGTCATGGCGTCTGCGTCTGGGGACACAAGAAGCTGCTTCCCTCTAGAGGCACAGGTCTTGGCCTAGGCCCTCTGAGCACCTCCTGTTCAGCACCTGGGCGACTACACCCCACCTCACCACTTGCCCCTCCCCATTCCCGCAGCCCCTACCCCACCCCCCATGCACCCACCAGCCCCAGTCCCTGGGGGACCATTTGGGAAAAGGCAGCCGTCCCCCTGTGCTGGTTATTGATTTAATTTCTGTTTACTTCACCGTAAGCTTAATTTGCTGTGTTAATGGCATTTTAATCCACTTGCTGGTTGCATGGGGCTGATAATACCACACTTCTGTGCAGCAGCAGTGAACATTTCTGTGGCCCGGTTCTTTGGTGGGCGGGGCCAGGAGTCCTTCCCCAGAGCAGTCCCCTCCCCCACCCATAAGTGACACCCGCTGCCAGCCCCTGGGGGCGGGAGACACTGCTGCCTGCTCTTTGGGGCTTCAAAGTCCGCCAGAGCAGAGGGCACCCTAGCTAAGGCCCATCCCTGAGCCCAGAGGGAAATGGGGCTGCTGCTGTGGGTGAGCTGTGCTGGGCTTCAGCCAGAGAGAGTGGCCTCGGGGGTCCCGGGAGCTGCCTTGGTCAGGCATGGCTTCCTGGTGGGATCAGCCTTGAGCCGGGCCTTTGAAATCAAAGATAGAAACAAGCCAGATAATTGAGGGATTCTAGAAAAATTTAGCCAAATCTGATTCTTCCATCTGGAGTCAAATTCTGTTAGCTGTCTGTGTCCTTGTCCCCAGTCACCATCCGCCCTCATGGTAGCGGTGAGTTCTGCCTTTCACTGAGTCATCGACACATAAACAGTGTGGCACCACGGGTTGGGTGCTGGCTCAGCCTCGGAGGGCTGTGTTGGAAACCCAGCACCGGCCATCAGTTCCACATCTGGAGAGTGGGGACTGGACCCTGGCCAGGTGGGTATCACAGATTTGAGGTGACCTGGGACGGCACTGGGTAAATCCTGGTGCTGCCTACGTGCTGGGGTCACTGGGGCAGTGGACCAGAGGGACTCCCCATGGGCAGAACTGGACACCTGCCATGCCCACGGCCCCGAGGCAGGCCAGAGAGCTGCCTGCCATTAGGGTCACAAGCCAGGCCCTTGACCCAAAGACAGCCCCTGTGGGTGGCCGGCAGTGGTCAGAGAGCAGGCTGCTCTAACCAACGGGTGTGCATTTCTGGAGAGTGAGTAATGACCCGGCACAGCCTCTCTGTGGAGGAGGTGACATGTGCCCAAAGAGCGCATCACAGTCAGGGTGTAGAGGCCAGGAGACACGCAGAGAGTGTAACGAAAACGGTAATAAAATAAGAAAAGGAGGGGGAGGAGAAAACATTTATGGCTCTTCCTGGGTTCCAGGCACTCTCCCAAGTGCTCTCCTTGTGTTATTACACTTAAGCCTCGTAACAACTCTGTTGTTTTTTCTCATTTTATAATAACTGTGGCTTAAGAGAGGGTCACACAGCTCATACCCAGCAAAGCCAAGACTTGGACCCAGGAGGTCTGACTCTAGAGCTTGTGTTCTTAGATTTAACAAAAAAAAAACAACAACAAAAAAAAAAACAGTAGGGAGAGGCCACGGGGCAGCAGAGACCATGGCCAGGAGGAGAGTGGAGGGGACGTGGCAGGGACAACAGGACCACAGGACGGGCAGCAGGGCACTACTGCTCAACTAGGGCTCCTCCCGGACAGCCATCCGCAGCCCTGCCTCGGGGCCCCGGTCCCTCCTCTGCTTTCTTGTCCTTCACTAGAGATGGGAAACGGAGCCCACTCTCCCTTACACTCTGGGAGGGCCAGGCTACGTAGAACCCTTCTCTGGTTGATTATTCCGGTCCCAGACCTCCAGACACAGTAGCCCCACCACCCCAGGGCCACGCCTGGGGACCCGGGTACCTGTCTCCATCTCCCTGTTTGGGCTGTGGTCCCTGTTATGGATGTGTGTGGCTTGCACACACACACGCCAAGACCAGACACCCCCCGACTGCCCAGGGGCTCATCCCCAGCAGACGGCCATTCCCAGGGGCTCAGTGGCCCGGACGAACCCCTCGTGGTGTCATTGCTCATTGAGAGCCACACAGCCTGTAATGACCCTGGGCATTTCCTGGGATTAATGGCCAGGAGGATTAATGGCCCTCAGCGACACCCTGGGCCATTAGGCACCAGGAAGCCCCACACCTCAGTGGCTATTACTTAAGTGGAAGACATTAGCGAGCTAACAACAATGTCTAACAAGGAGGGAATTATCGGGAGAGTGCCTGTCTGAGCTAATTACCTGGTCAGGCCGAGGACAAGAACTGCAGCCAAAGGAAGGCGTGCCCCTTCCAGTCCCCTCCCCTTCCCCATCTTCTGGAGGCTTCCTTTTGACCTGGAATCACTTTTCTTCTGGAGCATTTGTGTGTGTCTGTGTCTGTGTCTGTGTGTGCCTCTGTGTATATGTGTAAATGTGTCTGTGTGTGTCCCTGTATGTGTGTCTCTGTATGTTGTATGTACATGTGCCTGTGTGTGTCTGTGTCCGTTTGTGTTTGTGTGTGTCTGTGTGTGTTTCTGTATGTGTGTCTGTGTGGGTGTGCATGTGGGGGATGTGTGTCCTGTGTCTGTGTGTGCAGTGTGTGTCTATGTGTGTCCATATGTATGTCTGTGTGCATGGATTTGGGTGTGGGTGTGTGTCTGCGTGTGCGGTGTGTGTCTATGTGTGTCCGTGTGCATGTCTGTGTGCATGGATTTGGGGTGTGTGTGTCTGTGTGTGCAGTGTGTGTCTATGTGTGTCCGTGTGCATGTCTGTGTGCATGTATTTGGGTATGTGTGTGTCTGTGTGTGCGGTGTGTGCCTATGTGTGTCCATGTGCGTCTATGTGTGTCCGTGTGCATGTCTGTGCATGCATTTGGGTGTGTGTGTGTGTGTGTGTGTTTGTAAGGCCTTCCAACCTTACCTCTGGAGTGTCGGTGCTTCCTTGCTCTCGCCTCTGTTGAGCAAGTCCCTTCTCCACTGACGGCCAGTCTCCTGCCTCTCAGGACCACACTGCATCCAGCCCTCCCCCCACCTCACGTTCCCTGCTCCAAAAACAGTTTGCGTTTCAATCAACACTTTATTCCACAGATATTTCTGATCCCTCATGGAGCAGTCATGTCCTCTGTGCAGCCCTGGAATTCAGGAGGTCCCTGCCCTCCTGAAGCTGATAGTCTATAGCAGGGATAATAAAGAATGACTATTAATGCCAAAATATAAGGCCAGGTCTTTCCCAAAATTATACTGTAAAAAATGGAGAGCTGCCTTGTGCTCGGGTCTTTGCAAAGTCTTCTGTCACATTGCTGGCTCTGTTCTCCCTTACTTTCTGCTTGAACTTAAAGGAAAGATGCATTAGTCCTACAGGTTTTTTTTTTGGAGAGGAAATCATGAATTGTTTTTTTTGTTATTATTGCAACTTTTTTTTACTGGAGTATAGCTCCTTTGCAATATTGTGTTAGTTTATACGGTACAGCAAAGTGAATCAGCTATACGTATACATATATCCCCTCTTTTTTGGATTTCCTTCTCACTTAGGTCACCATAGAGCACTGAGTAGAGTTCCCTGTGCTATACAGTAGGTTCTTATTAGTTATTTTATACATAGTAGTGTATATTTGTCAATCCCAATCTCCCAACTCATCCCACCCCCCCCTTCCCCCATGGTATCCATATGTTTGTTCTCTATGTCTGCATCTCTATTTCTGCTTTGTAAGTAAAATTGTCTATACCAATTTTTTTCAGATTCCACATATATGTGTTAATATATGACATTTGTTTTTCCCTTTCTGACTTACTTCATTCTGTATGACAGTCTCTATGTCCTTCCATGTCTCTACAAATGACCCAATTTCATTCCTTTTTATGGCTAATATTCCACTGTATATATTTAACACATTTTCTTTATCCATTCCTCTGTTGACGGACATTTACGATGCTTCCATGTCCTGGCTATTGTAAATAGTGCTGCAATGAACATTGGGGTGCATGTGTCTTTTTTTTTTAACATCTTTATTGGAGTATAATTGCTTTACATTGTTGTGTTAGTTTCTGCTATATAACAAAGTGAATCAGCTATATGTATACATATATCCCCATATCTCCTCCCTCTTTCATCTCCCTCCCACCTTCCCTATACCACCCCTCTAGGTGGTCACAAAGCACCAAGCTGGTCTCCCTGTGCTATATGGCTGCTTCCCACTAGCTATCTATTTTACATTTGGTAGTGTATATATGTCAGTGCCACTCTCTCACTTTGCCCCAGCTTACCCTTCCCCCTCCCCGTGTCCTCAAGTCCATTCTCTACATCTACATCTTTATTCCTGTCCTGCCCTTAGGTTCTTCAGAACCTTTTTTTTTTTTTTTTTAGATTCCATATATATGTGTTAGTATATGGTATTTGCTTTTCTCTTTCTGACTTATTCACTCTGTATGACAGACTCTAGGTCCATCCACCTCACTACAAATAACTCAATTTTGTTTCCTTATATGGCTGAGTAATATTCCATTGTATATATGTGCCACATCTTCTTTATCCATTCAACTGTTGATGGACACCTAGGTTGCTTCCATGTCCTGGCTATTGTGAATAGTGCTGCAGTGAACATTGTGGTACCTGACTCTTTTTGAATTATGGTTTTCACTACTGGGTATATGCCGAGTAGTGGGATTGCTGGATCATGTGGTAATTCTATTCTTAGTTTTTTAAGGAACCTCCACACTGTTCTCCATAGTGGCTGTATCAATTTACATTCCCACCAACAGTGTATGAGGGTTCCCTTTTCTCCACACCTTCTCCAGCTATTATTGTTTGTAGATCTTTTGATGATGGACATTCTGACCAGTGTGAGGTGATACCTCATTGTAGTTTTGACTTGCATTTCTCTAATAATTAATGATGTTGAGCATCTTTTCATGTGTTTGTTGGCCATCTGTGTGTCTTCTTTGGAGAAATGTCTACTTAGGTCTACAGCCCATTTTTTGATTGGGTTGTTTGTTTATTTGATATTGAGCTGCATGGGCTGTTTGTATATTTTGGAGATTAATCCTTTGTCAGTTGCTTCGTTTGTAAATATTTTCTCCCATTCTGAAGGTTATCTTTTTCATCTTGTTTATGGTTTCCTTTGCTGTGCAAAAGCTTTTAAGTTTAATTAGGTGCCGTTTGTTTATTTCTGTTTTTATTCTCATTATTCTAGGAGGTGGGTCAATAGTCCTACAGGTTTTAATCAATGCTAACTTTGGGTGCTCATAGAAGTCACCTGATGGAATCAGTAAAGGAAATAAAAGGCAAAAAAAATAAACGGAACAATAATAATTATTCGTGGGAAGGGGGTGTGATCTCAAAATTTCAGGTGCTGGAAGTCATCGAAAAGCAGCCTTTTAAGGGTCACATAAAGAAGCAATCCAGGAAGTGGTTATTTTATGGAGAACACAGATAGCAAATGATGCTCATGGCTTCGGGTACCATTCTTGACATCATCTTCATAGATTCAAACAGACCTGCATCCCACAGATGGCTGGAGGCAGGGCCTGAGGATACGACCCCTGCTAGTGAAGGCAATGAGGTGGAGGTGCTTACAGGGAGTTTAAATACAAGGGATTCCCGGTGTGGGAAAATGAAAAAGTGTTCCTAAATGACGGCACCATCTTATACAAGATGTGATTTCAAGTATATACCGCAACATAAACACTTCTAAAGGGGAATTAAACTATTTTGACTACTTCCTTGAAAGTCTATACATGCAAGCAGGACCTCCCAAAAATGTTCTCCTCTTTTCATTGGGAAAATAGGGGATCTTTTTGTATTCAGATATGAAGGCACAAACAGTAATTACATAAGTTATTTAATTAAAACAGTGACTCGTAAGCAAAGGAAAAGTGCAGGGTGTTATGAAGCCCAAGGATTATGTTTTTAAAGAAGTACTGCCTGAATTAGCATTGAAAGAAAGGAATTCACTCGTCCAACAGAGGTGGCAAGCACGGAGAGCTCCAGGCAGCGAGCACAGCATATGCAAAGGTCCTGTGGAGAGGAGTGGGGAAAGGCCCTTTCTGTGGGAGCCCAAGGGAGAGGGATGAGCTCTTGTAAAGCCTCATGGGGGTTCTGGCCTCTCTCCCAGGGACAAGTGAGAGCCATCAAAGGGTTTTACACACCAGAGAAGAGTGATCCACTTCTGTTTTTAAGAGAGCCTCTGGATGCATCTCACAATTGTGACAGTCATGCCCTAATTATTTGAGCTCTGGGGACATAGCAACTTGCATTCCCTTCTGTCATTTCCCTCACTGTTTCAGGTAAGTTTTTCCTGAAAACTGAACTCACTTCCTGTGGCCAGGGATCTCTCTCCCCTCCAGAATGGGGCAGGCGATAGAGAAGACTTTATAGGTTCTTGGAATTTGGAGCTCAGGTGGATACCACCAGTATGGAAGGGACAGTTCTCCTTTCATGACCTCCTGATAGGCAAGGAACAAAGGACAAAGTCAGCCCAACAGGGAACTAGACCCCTGCTTCCCTCCACAGCTTTGCAAATCTGCCCAGCTCTCCTCAGGCAGACCTGAGGCCTCGGGCTGGCCTGGGCACTGCGGCTCTCTACCCCACAGCAGGCCACAAGGATACAGGTCCTCCTCCTTCGCCAGCAGTGGCCTGCATGCCCCTGGACGTCTTCAATCATAAGTCACATCACACAGCACGTGGGGGTTGGATCCTAACAATGCGTAAGGTGAAATGAGAGCAAAGTCAAAATTTCCCTTGAAATGCTTCTCCTTCCATCAAGCTGGTGGCTGCTTACAGGGCATGTTGTATGAAAACATGTCTTTAAACACAAGCATCTCCCTGAGCTCTGTGGGAGCTCACACCACGGGAGGAGGTGGACCCCACCAGGGGAACATCAGATTCTCGACTGCCACGTGCATGTTCTCACCCGGGGACATGCGCCCGCTGAGTGGAAAGGCCAGCAGAAGTCACAGCCCAGTCTAAACTATCACATTGATGTCTCTGCCCCCTCCACTGTGAACCCTAAGTGGCCCGTGTGGGATGCTCCATGGAGCCCTCCACTCTCGAGCTGATTGGAGCTGCGCCTGGGCACGAGCCAGGAAAGGTGTGACCCAGGCTGGGGTCTGCCGCAGGCCCAGGGACCCCCAGCCATAGGGTGACGGGGCAGGGAGCCCAAGCCACAGGAGATGGCCCCAGTCCCGTCCTAGGCTGGTCTAGCCTCACAGTGGACACTCAAGAGTATGGGGAGCCACTGGCCATCCTGGGCATGGGGTCTTTTGCTCGCTGCTCTGGGATAAAGGGAAATTCCATTCTGCTTAATTCTAGCATGGTCCTGTGAAAGCCCGCCCAATGAGAGTTTTCCCTCCCCGTGAGCCAGCCTCCCAGTCCATGAAGTTTCTGTGGTCTGTGTGCATGCTTCCAAACTGGAAATATTACCTTGCCTTTTATTTACATTTTCCAATGATGAAACCGGCTTTAAAAATGCCCCGTGCCACAGTGTGAGAGGGCTTTTGTACAATTCATGCACAGTTAGGGCGGATGGAGGGCTCCACTTCACCTCATCTCTCCTTTCTGCTTAAATATTATGCCACATCCTGATTAATACCAGACCAATAAAATCATCTCCGCAATCTGGTTAGAGGCTTTTGTCTTCCCAGATGGCCTGCAATGTTAATGTGTGACAATTTCAACAATGAACTAGGACTGTTTTATGGAACCAACATTTGTTCCACTGCTTTTTTTTTTAGACTCAGAATTTTGACACAGATGGTACAAATTACTCAAAAAACAGAAATGTTCATTTAGAAGGCTTAAATATGTGGTTTTACTCAGGCCATCAGAATATTTTACATTTGTAATTCAGTAAATTTACTAACAACCCTGCTATAATTAAGGTCTGTGAAAAAAAAAAAATCCCTTTCTCCAGCTTTTTATATCTATAGAGTTTCATTAAAGCCAGAAAAAAATATTATTTATTCTAGTTGTGCAATGTTCTTATTTCCTTGTGACATACATTGTTCGCCTCTGCTTTCTCTTTCCGTCATGGCTCCTAATTGCTGCTGAGAATGGGGGTAGGTGGGCTGCTGCTCTGAGGGCTCCCCCTTCACCCTGTGAATCAGGTTTCAGCTCCTAGTCACTGATCTCAGTTGTTACAGCCAGAACCTCCTCCTGCAGAAGAAGGTGAGCCGGCCTCTCTGCACCTCCATTTACCATCGCTGCAAGGGTGGGCACCATAGCATATGCCTTTTCCCAGCTGCAGCTGGCTCTTTGTTTCCAAGTGGACCCAGGTCTGCCTGTCAGTATCAGAAAATAGCACTGTTATTGTCACTATCGCTGCACACTTCAGTGCTTGTTCTGGACAGGGTTGTGCAAAACACTACATGCGGATACCTCAGGTTAATCCTCCCAGCAGCCCTATGAGGTCTACAATGGAGTGTTGTCTCCACTTAGTGACGAGAAACTGAGGCTCAGAGAGGCTACATAAAGGTCAAGACCTCGCACCATGATCATCTTAGCAGTGGTGGAGAGTACCAACAATTAATAAGAACCATACAAACAAAAACTGGTGCTTCCCCCATCCTCAGTGTGATGGTATTAAGAGATGGAGCCTGTGGGAGGTGATCAGGACATGAGGGTGGGGCCCTCATCACTGGGGTTAGTGCTCTTATAAAAGAGGCCACACAGAGCTCCCTAGCGACGTCCACCATGTGAGGACACTGTGAGAAGTTGACAGTCTGCAGCCCAGGAGAGGGCTTTCACGAGAACCCTACAATGTGGGCACTGTAATCTTGAATTTCCAGCCTCCAGACTGTGAGAAACAAATGTTTGTTGTTTATAAGTCAAAAGAAACAACAACAAAAAAACTGGTGCTTTTTTTTTTAAATCTGTCTTTTCTCTCACTAACCTTTATATATATATATATATATATTTTTTTTTTTTTTTTTGGCTGCCTTCGGTCTTCTTTGCTGTGTGTGGGATTTCTCTAGTTGCAGTGAGCTGGGGCTATTCTCCTTTGCAGTGCTTCTCATTGTGGTGGCTTCTCTTGTTGCAGAGCATGGGCTCTAGGTGAGCTGGCTCAGTAGTTGTGGCTCGTGGGCTCAGTAGTTGTGGCTTGCGGGCTCTAGAGCGCAGGCTCAGTAGTTGTGGTGCACGGGCTTAGCGGCTCTGCGACATGTGGGATCTTCCCGGACCAGGGCTGGAACCAGTGTCCCCTGCACTGGCAGGCAGATTCTTAACCACTGTGCCACCAGGGAAGCCCAAACCAGTGTTTTCTGAGCGCTTCCTCTGTGCCAGGCACTGCATAGTCCTTTCTGCTGGTTACCTCATCTAACCCTCTTTTTACAAATGTGGGCACTGAGGCTGAGAGAAGTTAAAAGGAAGGGTTGTGATGCCCACCAGGGCAGAGACAGCCACTAGGACTGGGAATCCATCACAGCTAAGGGGACACAGCCTGGAGAAGCAGCGGCACCCCAGCTGCCTGCGTCTGGTCTCAACTCCAGGAGGATGCCCCGAGGAAGGGGAACTGATCACACACCACAGCCACCTGGAGCTCTGTTGTTCCCCAATGTGGCTGGCTGAGTTGACTGCTACTTGTATACAAATATGGGTTCATGGAAGACCTCGGCCACCAGCAATCAGAGGACAGGGACCTGGTCTCCTCATCCCTGCCGTAGCCAGCCCCTGGTACTCAGAGTCTGGAGAGTGCCAGCACACAGTAGGTGCCAATTACCAAGTAGAAATTATTGCAAACTGGAAGGCACAGCCATGTCATTTACAAAGTGACCACAGCCCTCTGAGTCTGAGGAGAGCTTTTCGGGGGCCACCCTAGAGAGATGCACGAGGGGACATGTGTGAGGCTCTCTGCCTGGTGTCCAGAGCGCGGAGCGCTCAGCAAGGGTGAGCTGTTGTTTCTGTCATCGTTGTTATGATTATTCTTCTGGAAGTCTGAAAGTCCGCTAGAGTGATCAGATCTGTAACGGTCCTGGCCCTGGGCAGAGGTCCTGACTCCAGAGGAGCCCTCTGGCGGTGCTCCCCTCTTCTAAAGTCTTGTTCTGGGGGCTCCTGTATGTGCTCAAGCCCATCCCATGAGACCCTCCAGCCAAGCAGACTCCTCTTGTCTGCCTTTGTTATTTTCCTGAGATCGAGTCGAAGAAAAACGCACCCCCCACCCAGAACCTAGACAAGACAGGGAGTCCTTTTCATTTCTTCCTGCCTGCAACTCGAAGAACTGTGTGTTTAAATATTTTCCAATATTATTTTTCCAGTAATAATGATTATAATAAAAGCAACATCAGCGTCCTGCTCGCTGCTTCACTCACCAGAGTTTTGGTGTTTGCTTTCTGCACCAGATGACATCCGATTCTATTCTGCGTTGGTTCCTGTTGTCCAATTATGTAAACAAATAATGTATTTCAACTTTAGAGTAAAAAAACAGAAAAGAATGCGTCAACCATTGTTGTCCTTTGCTAGTCTTTGCAGTGAGTACCGTGCATTTCTGTGTGAGGCTTCAGTTCATTAGAGCACTCTACCAGTACTGCCAACACAAAGTGCATTCTGAGTTTTTAAATGTTGTTTCCATTAAAATCAATCACTCCTTGCAATTAAGCCAATAGTCTCATCATTTTTGCTGTTATGAGCTAAAGCATCCTAAATATATTGACAGCTGTCTTCGATAGGATGACACAAACAAGGGGGGAGCAGGCCTAAGACTAAATGTCACCAAGGGGAGCGGGCAAGCTCCTCTTGCCGAAATATACCTCATTTTCATACCCCAGAAGGCATTTAGTACACTTTTTTTTTTTTGCAATGGCAACATACAGTAATCAATGTTTTGCATATTACAATCAATAACACACTTAAATGTTTAAGTTTTGCATTCTTTTGCAATAAATATTGATATATTACAAACTCTGTAAAAACTGTTCATTGGACTTTTTGTTTGCACTGTGTACTGTATCATTCAGCAAATAAGTGAGCTAAATATTGTTTGTTACAAAACAGATGTCAAATAAAATTATGCCATATGTGCTATTAAACACTTTTCTTATTTTTTTTTTCAGCAAAACCCAAGACTTAGTTTCAGAAGTGAATGTATTTGGCTTTTCAAGGATTTGAAGCATGAAAGCAACATCTTTGAAATATTTTTAAACCTGCTGGCTTTGTGTAATCCAGTTTTGTGAACTAATTCTGAATGTTATTATAGATTTAAAATTTAAAATTTAGATAAATAGAGGCATAGATATGTACACAGCAATCTAGGGGTTCAAATTAATCTAGAGCTGCCAAAAAGAGGGAAAATAAAGGAAATTCTGTGCAAAAACATTAATTATAAATAAATATAAATGTCTATATATAGAGAGAGACAGGAAATTAGAAGAGTTTTTTTTCTACTTGACTAGAGAATGTGAGAAGGTAGAAAAGAAAACTTTCAAAATTGTCACCGCAGAGTAAAAGCGTGAGGCCTATTTGGAGATATGGAGGTGATTCAGGAGATGGCAGGTGCAGCCCAGCCCCCTGGGTGCTCAGAGGGGCTGCGGTGAGGGTGGAGGTGGCAGGAGCGTTCAGGGCAACCACTAGCTCCCATAGGGTCTTGCAAGGCCAGGAAGGAACTGGGGAAAGGGAGGGTGGAGTGTGCAAGGACATCGTCAGTGGAGCTGTCCTGACCAGTGTCCCTGTCAGCAAGCTCTTCTGAATTCCCCTCATCCGGCCCAGCAGGGGTTTCCTCCACCCCAGCCCTGTCAGAA
This sequence comes from Phocoena phocoena, assembly GCF_963924675.1. Classification (NCBI taxonomy): domain Eukaryota; kingdom Metazoa; phylum Chordata; class Mammalia; order Artiodactyla; family Phocoenidae; genus Phocoena; species Phocoena phocoena. The sequence goes on from NC_089238.1 coordinate 20,318,329, forward strand.
GCGTTTGCACTAGATGGATGGATCTCTCAGCCTGGGGAAGTGTGAAATGTGAAACAGAATGAGCAGAATGCAAGAAACATGTTGCTAAGAGCCACCAAGTGAAACAAAATCTGGAGTCCCTGGCATACTGGCATTGGCACCAGCGGCCCTGATACTTCCACCCACAGACAGAGGCGGGAAGCAGCAAGGCGCAAGAGCCGGCCAGCCTGTGGAGGCAGACTCTAGGAGGGCCGTCGTGGTCCCTGGTCACAGCTTTTCCGGCTCATCCTCAAAGGATGCCTCAGATTTCTGACATCAGCCTCCACCTTGAAGGGGTCTGACCAAAACACAACCGCCACCGGACAGCTGAGACCCCTTTCTACCTGGGAGGGCCTGTGTGATGCCCGGCTTCCTCCAGTATCCCCTGGGGCCTCAGAGACAGATGGCTTCCGCTTCTGACCAAGCCTGGATCATCCCCTTTCATCCCTGCACACCTGCATCCCTGCATCAGACCGCTCCCATGGGCCAGGTGCCATGTAACACCCTCCAACCCAGCCCACAGAACAAGCCTCTTACCACCTGCTGAAACTGAGTGGGACACACATAGACAACCTGCGCATGTGGAGGTCACCCTGACCAATGGCAGACAGTGCCAACAGGTAACCGTGTCCCCATTTTGTCTCCCCAGGTGGACAGTTGAAAGTTGCATGTCATTCGACTCTTCAGAAGGTCCCTTGGGATCAAGCACAAGGTGGCATACTCAATGTGGCATCCTTGTACTGGCTCCACCACCTTCCCCACCCCCACTCACTGGGTTATGTCCCCAGTAAGCTATCGGTGCACTCAGGCCATGGCCTTGGGCTCTGCATTCCAAGGGAAAACAGGATGAGACCCTCCCCATATCTAAGCCCTTCTGATTCGGGGCCCTGGTGTTTATTTTTGGTCCCTTCCCTAAGGTTAACATTTGGCAAGGGTCCACGCCCCAGGCAAGTTCTTTAGAGAGCTGAGGGGTTAGCAGAGTTTTCTGGGACTGATAAATGTTTGAATGAGATGGCTTGCTTATTTAACTGATGGCTGCTGTCCCCTTTAGGTGTTCTTACTCCATTAAAAGGAATGTCCTTCAATTACTAATAAGTGACACCCTGCAATAGTAGCCCTGGGAACAATGATTCCTAAGTCCAGACACTCCTTGGAGACCCAGAAGTGACCCCTGGTGGGCCTTGGAAGCCTTGCCTCACAGCACAACCCCTCCCGCCTGGACTCTGGATGGTACTAAAATGGAACAAGTCTGCTTCCATCACCCTTTCCTTCATTTTTCAGTCACAAGGGCCTTTTTGAGCCTTGTGTGTGCCCAGCCCCAGTCCAACCTTGGAACTTCCGCCTGGAAGATGACAGACAAGAATCCAGATCCCCAAAGTCACAAAGGACCCAGGCGAGTGACAGACAGAGCTCCATCCTCAAACCTCAGACTCCAGAGCTGGAGTTGCACAGAGGACCAGGGAAAACCAAGGAAGCCCTGCTTTCTCCAGGAAGTGGCAGGACCGGAACGTCCCCACATTCAGCGTCTGACCAGGCACATGGCAGACAGGTCAGCCCTGAGGGGAAGGCTGTGTGGGGGTCTCCCAGACCTCAGGGGCATCTCAGGGACCACATCTGTGAGCCCTCATCACAGCCGGCATCTCCCATGGGGCGCAGAGGGAAGTAGAACTCACACCCTGGTCTGCTCTTCTTGAGCTTTTTTTGGTCTGTTCATCACTTCTGGAGCTGGGGTCTTGCTCCCCTACACTTGGGTCCTGTCCTCTCTACGGGACTGCAGAGGCAGAGTCCAGGAGGCAGGTGGCATCTGAGTCTCCCCAGACCCCCCCCACCAGTGGCCATGATGTAGAGCACAGGGAAGTGACCAGAGCCTGTCCCTACTTCATGGAGGATGGAGGGAACCACTGATACATCCTGAGATGGGGAGGGAAGGCTCCTCAGAGGATGAAGAACTAGGCCATGGTGGATGAGAGGGAACAGGAAGAAAGGGAGCAGCAGGAACAAAGGCAAAGTACCAGCACACAGGCCCTGCCTGTCTTGCACTGCCTGCCTGGCTCCCCGTTGCACCCACACAAGTTTTGTCCTGAGAATCACCCCTCCCCGTGCTTGAGCTACGCGAAGGGATTTCTAACCCTTGCCGGCAAATGCACCTGAACTCAAAGACCGAGTCTATCTGAAAGCGATGGGGTCATTAAATATTTTAAGCTGGGGGTGGGGGCAGTGAGGGTGGAGGTGTGGCTGTGGGGCTAATCAGATTTGCAGCGCAGAAACTTTATTCTTCAACTGCGTGGAAAGTGCTTTCAAAGGCGTTAAGGGTCTAGAAGCAGAAAGTCCAGTCGGAGGCTGTGGCTGCAGCCTGGAGGGAAGGAAGGGGACGGCAGGGGAGCTGGAATCTGCAGGACTGAGGAAGCAGAGTCAGAGGACTTGGTGAGAGGTGGTGCGGGCGGCAAGGGACGGGGAGGTGGTGAGGGTAGTTCCCAGGGTCCGGCTTGGCAGCTGGGTGAGTGGAGGAGCCCTCACTGGCACGGAAGGGATTGCAGGAGGAGCCAGAATGGGACAGCCGTCGGTTAATTGAATCAGCGTGCTTTCTCCTAACTGTAGGCTCAGGACGGCTGAGACTGGGGATGGGGCTGGAGGCGGGAAACTGGTTTCTGGGTTGTTCTTTTGGTTGAGTTTCTTCTTTTGGTAGTGGACAGGTGAAACAAGAGAAAGAGAGTTTGGGAGCCTGGGGGAGGGAAGAAGTAAAGAAAATACCACAGAGGAGGGGGTGTGGAGGGCTTGGTCCACCAGAGGCAGCAGGAGTGCGTGGGAACGCAGGGGCAGGCTACTCAAGCTAGAGGTGGGAGCAGGGAGCACAACAAGTGATTGGCAGCAGGTGAAAGGAAACCCACCTGGGTGTGACCTTAGTTTTAAACATTTCCCACTAGTACACTATTTTCCCACATGTAAACTATCCTGGGATTTGGGCCTTAGTGACCTTCACCTTATATGCTTAGAATATGGAGGACATCAAATTCCAACAATTAAACGAGGGGGTGTAATCCCAGATGCCTATGGGGTCCAAGCAAGTGACATAGATGAGCGACGGGGCCAAGGACAAGAAAGATCATGTGACCTTCAAGGCAACTGCTGCTGCCCTCAGCCTCAGGGCCTGGGAGACTGTTGGGAGTGGTGGGGACTGTGGCAATCTCGACAGTGCTCATTTAAATGAGGCACTTAAACTATGAACCCAGTGTTCTTACATCTTCTGACTTTTTTCAGAAAATATCTAGAAATCAAAACTTAAAAGCAAACATAAAAATAAAACAATTCCCAACAGGTCAGAAAGAAAACTGTGGAGGGCTGGATTGAGCCTATAAGCCATGGATTTGTAACCTGTGCTTTCAATCAAGAATTCCGCTATATCCCAGCTCTCCAGCTGGCCCTGTGGATTCAGACCCTTGGAAGCTGGAGCCCAGTGGATTCATCGTCTGTGAGGATGGAGAAAAACAGGAAGGTAGAGGGGCTTCTCTGGGAGCTAACAAAGAAAGATTTCTGAGGGCAGATCTCAAAATGTTAATCAGATTCAAGAGACATAAAACATGACAATTTAATGGTGTTTGGTGCAAACTGAAAATTCTTTAAGGTTCTAACTATCCTACATTGAATTCTAATACTTTTTAAATTATTAGATATAAAATGCTTATAATTTTAGGGGGAAATTAGACTTGGTAATTTATATTTCTTGTTTATACAGTACAATTTACTGATGAAAAAATGTGCTAAACTTATTGATTCATGACCATAATTGTTTAATTATTTATCATTGCAGAATGGTATTAGCATTGCTAATAATGCAGATGTGCACAAAGGCTGAGGAGTCAGACGCAGCTTTTGTCTGGGGGGCATGGGGCTCGGCGAAAGTTGTTTCAGGCCAGAGGGCAGGCTGCCTGAGACATGGGGTTCCCGGGCCATGCCTGTCTCCATAAAAATGACCACAGAAGAATTCTCCATCTGGGTAGCAGTAGAACTGTGGGGCCACACATGGATCTTGCCCCTCTAGATTCAGAGCTTGGGCCTGGGGATCAATTCTCAGCCACTGTAAGTGTCCTTTGCTCTGCCCACAGCCCAGCTGGTCTCATTCACTCACGCTGCATGGCCCAGCTGACTTTACAGGGTCCAGGAGAGCTCAGTGAGAGCCAGGATCACAGAGGCTGGAAGGGGTCACCAGAAGGTTCTAACATCCCCCCAGACGGGCTACACGTCCATGTTCTTTACCATCACCTAAATCCAGAGGGGAAGTAAGTCCTAAAAAAGTCAAAGGTGATGCAAGACTTCAACTCCCAGCCCTACTCTCAGAACTAGTAGATCATCTGAACGAACCTACCCATTTTACAGACAGGGAAACTGAGTCTTAAAAAGAGGGCACAGATGTTCCGAGTAATAGTCGTCTGTAGCCTTCTGGAGAGAAGCTAGAGAAGTGGAGATGTCCAGAGGGCACGGAATTTGAGTGAGTCTGAATTTCAGAACAGAGGACTGGCCTGCAGACACAAGTGGGAGTTGTCAGCACAAATGTGCTGGGGTAGGTTGAATTATTGGTCCCAGTTCCTCACTGTCCCATGATAGAATCATCCATCCACATTCTTGCCACAGCTCACTATGGGTCAAACATGCTTCCTGGCCCCCTGTCCTTGGGGTCCACCCAAAGACCGCCAACCAGGTGGTAAAATACACAATGGAAGAGGAAGCTTGAGGTGTTTGTGTGCAGGTGGTCTTGCTGGCTTGAGCTTCGGCTTCTGCCTCCAGAAGATCATGCCTGTGTCGCTGGGCCCCAGAATAAGGCAGAACTACTCCAGCCAACCACAGAGGCACAGGTGAGAAATGCATACTCACTGCTGTCTGACACCGTGTTACTTGTGTTTGTTACATGGCACTAGTTAACTGACAAGGTGAGCTTTCAAGCCGTGGGATTAGGTAAGGTCACCCAGGGAGGGAGAGGAGTGGAAAAGAAAGCCAAGGAATAAGCCTGACCAACTCAGCATTTAGAGTAGAGGACATCCAAGAGCCACTAGGCAGAAAGACAAACAAAAACATGACAGCGGGTAGTGGAGGCCAAGAAAGGCCAAGAAAGGTTTCAAATAGGAAACCTACACAGTGCATGTTGCTAAGAGGTCAACTAACATGAGAGCAGGGAAGCCTATTGGATTTGTGCACATCAAGATCAGTACAGGGTGGAATCCAGTGATGAAGGCTGGGCTTCAGAAGCCAAATAATGAGCAACTGGTGACGAAACAATAGGTCCAGGGAGCTCAGACACCCAACAGCAGAGGGTGGACAAAAGTGTTTGGAAATTCTAAGGTGTCCACGTCCAGTGGCCCAGCAGCTGATAGGCAGAGCAGACAGGATAAGCTCCTTGTTGCAGACAAGGAATTGAAGGGCAAAGGGGATGAAGCAAAGCCTAGACCTGATGTGGAGAAGCAAGCAGCCGCACAGAGCAGCATCTGGGCCAGCCCGAGGAGCCTCGTGGCCCTGGGGTCCTGTCCTTGCCTTGTGTGCCCAGACTGCCCACGCGGAGTGCTCTGCCTCTGCAGGTCTCCGATGCCTCCCCTTGGGTCGTCTTGCCTCCTATCTAGCTTAGCACAGGCCTCTGGAGGGCAGGTTCTGCCACTCATCCTCCCATGAGTTTGGCCCATGGATGGAAGGAATGCTGGCCACGCTGGCTGCCATTTGGGCCTGGATTTAAAATTCCTAAGTACCCAGCTGTGGCCCTGAAAGCCACTGCCATGGAGAGGTTCCCAAGCCCCCAAGCTTTAATGGTTCTAGCAGAAAAACTCTTCGTTTGGCCTGAAGCCCCCTCCCAAGGTGAGTGAGAAGCTCATGTATCAGAATGAATCGTTAAAAAGAAAAAGAACGTAACTGTCACACTGAATTTTTGTTGCGTTTGTTTCGGTGGTCTGGAGGGTTCTGCTGGGGCTACTCACGGTCATCTCTTTTCCCTTCCCCACAATGAAAAGGCAAGGCAACCCTGGGCATCTGAAGTGCATCACTGCCCCCAAACCCTCCCGCCCGGGAGTTTCAAACCCACTGAAGTTGATGAGTGGAGGCCCCCAGAGGGCACGGAGAGGGGATGGCGCAGTGCTGGGGCTGTGAATGCAGACGTGGACACAGCCTGCCTGCCCAGAAGAGAGAGGCTTGACTTCCCCAATCCTGAGAAAAGGGTGCCATTTAGCCAAGTGGCCATAGGAACAGGCCAACCACACAAGCCCACGTCTCTCCCTGGTTTCCCAGTGCCTTCCAGCGCTGACCTTGTGCCTGGTCTGGGACAAGAGAAAAGGGGCCTTGGTCATGTCCACACAGTCCCTGCCAGCTGAGGTCCAGAGTCTCCGTCTGACTTGGAGAAAGTAAAGAAGGATGACTGCCTCTCCCGTCCAGAACCTGCTGAGCAAACCTGTGCTCAAACACGCCTCCCTCCAGGGTGGGGAGGGGTATCTCCTCATCGTGTGTCTCCAAGAGAGGGAGGCCAGCGGACAGCAGGCGCCCTGGCCCCCGGTTCTCAGTCCCTAAGGCTTCCCTCAACCTCCCTCTACGGCTGGTCCCCACTCTCTGGAGGCACGACCACCCGCTGCCCCACTCTGTGGCACTTGCTCTGAGCCCTGGCTTCCCCGGAAGCAGTGCCAGTTCATGACTTGTGCATTTCCAACAGCTTCGCCACTTGGTTTGGGCCAGAACTTTTATTCCCCTCAACACACGTGTTTGTCTCTGAATCAGTGAGCTCCCTGTTTATATAGAGCTTGCCACTTTGCTGTCTCTGATGCTCACTAAAGGCCATGTGTGCTAGAGTTCAAAGCCTGAATTTGGGGCTCAAACCCCAGCTTGGCCACTGACTAGCACATGTGATCTTGGCCATTCATTTGCCCTTCCTAGGCCTCAGTTTTCTCATCTGTGAAATGGAAACCGTAATTCCCATCACATAGAGTGTTGTGAGAATTTGACAGGATAAGATGTGTAGAGTACCCAAGGGCGGTGCTGAAGGGCTGAGGCAGGAGGGTGATAAGATGGAAGAAGAGAACGCAGGGAGACAGAGAGGAGGCACATTGCTGGCACCCTGGGAGGGGTGGTGGGGCCTGGACCGAGAGCACACGGAGACACACAGGCAACCCCTCTGCACACAGACAAGCACTCGTGTGTGCACACACTCACTCATCAGAGTGCACGCAGCCAGCACACACAAACCCGCTCGAATAGGCTTATGTGCACACGTCTACACACACAGATACACACGTCCTCGCCTACGTACATATACACACATGAAAAAATATCAAACAACCTCTACCGAGTGCTGCTATTGCAAAGCGCCCTTCCAAGCACGCTCCACATCTTCGCTCCTTTCACAACGAAGCCCTGTGAGGTAGGGGCCTCGTGATCCCCATTTCACACAGGAGTAAACTAAGCCTGGCTGTGAGGCTCCTGCCTGCTACCCCAGGGACCAGGGCTCAGTCCTCGCTTACACCTGGGACCTGCAGCTGGCGATGATAGAAAAGAAGGATTGCAGCTCAACAGGAAGCAAAATGCCCTTCTGATTACAAATGCCCCAGCTGGTCCCTGCCTTGGAGTGAAAGGCCAGGCCCTGAGGAACTCCCACAGAGCCTGACAACTCATGGAGGCCCAGCCCATCTGCAGCAGCCTCTGGCAGCCAGTTGCCTCTAACAGTGGCCAAGCCCCCAACCAGACACCCAGACGTAATGCCCACTTGCTGGCAAAGGGCCCCAGGGCTGCCTCCATTCCCTTGCAGGAGGCCTAGGGAGAGGGTGTGTGCAGTGTGGCGAGTACAGGACAGAGCGCCTTGAGAGGCAGAGGCTGAGGTCCTCCTGTGCCATGGGGTTCCCTGTCCCTGGTGCTGATTCAGGAGACACCCCCCGGCCCTGCCAACCGCCTGGCACCTCTCACCCAGCCCTGTGCTGCCTGGCCCACTCTGTCCCCTAAGCCCCACTTTTCAGGAGATCAGGCCTGGCTACGCCACCAGCTCCATCACGCACACATTCCCAAAATATTTGCTGAGTGTCCACTATGTGGTGGGCACAGAGCCACTTGATCCCTGGGCAGGAGCCTTTCACACACTCCTTGGGGAGAGTCGGGTGGGGAGAGCAATGCCTCCATTCTCCAGATAAGGCACTGAGCGAGGCCCAGGAAGAGTGCTGATCTTGCCTTGGGTCCCATGGGGTAGGCAGCTCTCAGCAACCCCCAGGCCTAGGGCCCAGGCAAGGGTTGTGCTTTTTCAATGGAATGTGCCTCTCACCGTGGTCCAGCAAGAACACGGGGCCTGACCTGCAGCACACAGCAGAGCCCAAGCCACGGGGAGCTGGGTCCAGCCAGGCTGCGTCCTCACTCCGAGTGCATGCTGGAACTCCGTGGCTAGTGATGCTCAGCCATTCCCAGGACTCTGGTGAACACCCCTCCTCTCCAAGGTTAACAGGATAAAGGCTGGGTGAAGAAACTACTCATTTTCCCTGCTCGCAAAGAAGTAATTATGCGACTTTCTAACGTGGTTTCCAATATATTTTGCAAACTAGGACTCAGACAAATATTAATGGCAGCAAATTACAGTACTTAGCAGAATTATCACCTAGCAGAGAGGCGCTTTTAATCTATAAAAAATATCAACAAAAGATGTAAATATGAACCCCTCAATGGGTGGTGTATCTCGAAGAAAATATACATCTAATCTCACAGTGTGCTACCTCTAATACCTGGGGAGAAGGCTAACAATTCTGAGACGTTCCCCATGGCTAGAGAATATATTTTGATGTAGATTTGTGGATATCAGAGACTTTAAATCTATTGTATAATCATAACGCGGGAGGGAGGAGCCGGCCACCTATTTCTCTGTGATAGGAAGGCAGCCCTTGAGGGCTGTTTAAATAGTTCCACTTCCCTTCCTGAAGCTCCTGGCTCCTGGGGCTTCACCAGGAACCGAAGGCCTCTCCCTGGGGGAGACAGCGCTGGCCGGGTCCTGGGCCCTGTCAGGGGGCGGGGCTGAGCATTCAGTCCCATAGCCTCTCTTCAAGATGGGGAGACTGATGCAGGGCTGCTGATAATGGGGTAATGGAGCCTGTGAAAGGAAAACTATGTCAGTCTCACGATGTTGCTGGGGGTGTCCATGAAATGAGAGAGCCAAGAGTGTGACCTCACCTGTTGTAGGACGTGTATACGTGTGTGTGTGTGTGTGTGTGTGTGTGTGTATGAGAGACAGAGAGAGAGAAACAGAGCGAGAGGATTCCCTACGATACCATCACAGGATACCTGGGGCCCCTACAGTCACCCACTGACTTCCCAGGGGCCACACGCAGCAGCAGGGTCCTGACAGCCCTCCTGGGCCTCCCTCTCCCTCCCTGTGGCTGAGACAGACCTGGGGCAAATATCCAAATAACCCCAACCAGCAGCCACAATCAAGGTAGAAGAATGGTCCTTGGAGGCTGTGAGGGAACAATGATCTAATCATGTTAACAGATGCCAATCCCCCATATTATCCCTCGGACTCTGGGCCTCAAGCCAGAACTCAAGGTCTGGAGCAAACCCTTTCCCTTCAGTTCTCAGGGCAGGGCCCAGGGCCCCCATGGGTTCTAAACTGGGGCTCAACTGTAGTCTTAAAGGACCAGTGAGGAGAGATGTGTCATTTGGGTTTCACTATCTCCTAAACTTGTCCCCTAGATTTTTTCATACTCTCTTCTGTATGTCCCCATAAGGAAAGTTAAGCTGGACTTGCGTTTCATTGATTGCTATGAACTGTTGAAGCCTAATCCCCGATGTGATGGTATTTGAAGGTGAGCTCTGGGAGGTGATTAGGTCATGAGGGTAGAGCCTCTCTTTCCTCCATGTGAGGATACAGCCAGAAGGTGCTTGTCTGCAAACCAGGAAGAGCATTAGTGGTACCTTGATCTTGGACTTCCAGCCTCCAGAATGGTGAGAGATTTCTGTTGTTTAAGCCACCCAGTCTATGGTATTTGTCATGGTAGCCTGAGCAGACTAAGACAGTGATTCATATTACCAGTACATATTATATATTATATAATATTATATATATAACACTGGATAGTAGATTTGTGTTCACACATCACCAAAACCCCTCATTTCTTTATTCATTATTTCTTACTGTTCGTTTCCACTAGGGAGCCTGACTCACCATCCACTACGGCCAGCCCACTTTCCCTCACACACACACACACACACACACACACACACACACACACACACCTTCACCAGTAACACCCCAAGGTCTCCCCTAACTGCCCCTTCTTCAAGGAGCCTTCCCACCAGCCCCTGCCCGTCCCCACCCTCCCCTCCATTATTCATTCACATTTTCCTAGGCATTCTCTCTCCTCTTGGAATTCACCACATAAATATTACATTTATCTATGTGTTTCTTAAAAATTAGTGTCTGGTTCCCACCCCTCTCCCTGGAGACAGAAAGCACTAAGAGGGCAGGGACCTGGGCTTTTGTTTGTCTGTTTTTTGTGATTCCATTTTGGCTCACTGGCATCTCTCCAGCCCCTGATATCCATATTTTTTGATGAGTGAGTGAGTTTGGATACACCCCATGGTGGCTGGCCCTTTCCTTCTCCTGGTTGATAACAGCATCACTAAAGAAACTGCTTCCCTAGGGCTCTCATGTGGAAGCCATGCCCAGAAGTGTTTTTGGAGCCTGTGTCTCCATCTGTTTAGATATCATTCTCACGTTCTGCCCATAGGTGGAGAGAACTTCCCAGCAAAACCCCTATCCATACACACCTGGGCTCTCAGCCTGCCCTGCAGTTCCTGTAAGCCATCCGCAGGACCTCCCACCCTTACCTATCATATTCCCAGCATGCCCTGGGCTTCCCACAAACCATCAGCAGGGCCTCCCACTCTTACCCACCCACATTCCCAGCATGCTCTGGGGTTACCACAGCCATTTCCATTCATGACCTGGGGTCAAAGCCACTTCTGGGGTTACCACTGCTTATCTCCAAAAGGAGTTGGGGCGTTTGTAATTCAGCTGAGGCTAGCTCATAAAACCACATTATAAGACAGCTACTTAAACAATTATGACTCTGTTTATTGTTTTTCTTTAAAAAGGAAGTTATTCTTCATAGTTAATTTGTTCTGCAACCCATGAGATTTATCTGGCTTGGTTAGCTCTCTCGGCCGCCACCACTTGTTATCTACAACAACTTTTATTCATTTACTTCACTACCTTCAGTGAGCTGTCTGCAGGAGGCTGGGCCAGGAGGGAAGGAGGCTCAACAGCTACAGTGCGGAATGGGGGAGGGGGAGGTTATACCTCTGGCTTCTGGGTGGGGGAAGGGAACTGTGACTGGGGGCCCGATGGGAAATTTCTGCCACTTGTATGAAAACTGGGCCTTTTTACTTGCCGTTTGGAGCTGCAGCTGCAGAGTAAATGCTTTTTGTGAGGACACCAATCTATTGTGCACTGAACGGGCTTCAGTTCCTGACCCTGTGGGACCTTAGGCAAGTCACTTAACCTCTCAGTGCCGCAGCCCCCAGCCGTAGACTGCACATGCCAGGCCCATCCCCACCTCTCTCACCACCTATTTCCAGAATTAATTGGATAATGCTCACATAGAGCTTTGAGCTTCCCAGAAAGAGAGGCACCTGAAACACGGGACAATTATTCTAATTATAACTGCCTCAGACCTGTGTACATAATTTTGCCTTTTAATGTTATCTCTGTACATAATGGTTGAAGAGGAAAGGCCACTTTTCCCAAAGGGGATGGTTTTAAGAAGCTCCATTTTCAAAAAAGAACGGAGCTTATAAAATAAAAGCACATTCACTCCTGCCGGCGCTTGTAAAACTTCCCTCCAGCCAGTCCCCGCAGACAGCCTCTGAGGTCTTCAGCCATGATTGGCGGGAGCAGCCAGACAGGGAAACGTGGCTCCTTCCCCAGGGACTCAGGCCACCGGAAGGGCATCGTGATGAAGGTGGCCACTTCCCTCTTTGGTCTCTGAAATGGGTTGGTGTGGGGTCCTCTGGGCACACAGTGGGGTGGGCCAGCTCATCGTAGAACCAGCTCTGTGCTCCACCTTGGTCAGGCCGGCCACGGTCCACTTGCCTAATTCATGGCTAGGCCTGCGCTGCTGTGTCTGCACTGCTCCTTCAACACACAGCTTGAAGTTCAGGGCTGGATGCAGAGCCAGTTAGAATTGAGCCAGCTAACCATGTTGGTGTACACAGACAAGAGGCAGAGGAGGTACAGAGAGAAGCGAGGGGTGAAGCTTGGCGGGCCCGGGAGAGGGCTAGAGAGAAGCTGCAGAGGAAGATCCGGTTCCCCTGGGGCTCGTGGTACCCATGCCCCTTATTCTTCCCATTCTCCGAGCTCCTTCAGTAAGCCCCTGTGACTAGAACTGAGGAAGCACACTTCCGAGCCTGGCAACACAGCTTCCCTCCCAAAGTTGCTCCCTGGGTCGAGCCATGGCTAGATGCTATAGAGACAGGGCTGTACCACTCGGGGGATCGCTCGGAAACCGGACCTTCCCCCACATCTCAGGACCAGCAACAGCAGCAGAAGCCCACCATTCACCAGTGGCAGACTCTGTCCTGGACACAGACACACATTGCTTCATCTAAACTCACAGGGGCCAGATGAGGGGGTGCTAGCATCACCCCAGGGAAGAAATCAAAACTGCCAGAGTTGAAGAACTTGTTCACAGGGCCGAATAGTAGGGAACCCCGGGATTTGAACTAGTTCTCTCTGACTCCTGACCTCAAGCTCTTGCCACCCGCTCTACTGCATCTCAAGATCCTGCAACCCCTCCCTGATGCCTGCCACCCCAAGGGCACAAAGGGTAGACTCTGAGGCAGCAGGTAGCCCAGCCCCCACCTGGTGACCCCCATCCCTGGGACAAGCTAAGTTCTTTCCAAGCCTTTGGCTCTTCCATGAGCCAGCTGCTAGTTTTTGGCCAAGGTATCTACCTGGTCCGGGCTTCCTCAGCTGTAAAATAGGAATAATAATATTCCTTAGCAGAACTTTTGTGGAAATCAAATAAAAGAACATAAAGAGCTTTGTCAGCTCAGAACTTCTGCATGAACGTGAGCTCTTCATCCTTGTGCCTCCTGACTCCACTGACGGTCTCCAGTCTCCTTTGAAGCCAACAGACGGATGTCACCAGCGTGGCCCTCAGATCCGGAATTCCCAGGGACTGAGGCGGGAATCGTGATGGGGCCTTGCCCTGCATGGCTCCCTGTCTGAACTCGTCTCATTCTCATGAAGTCAAGCCCTGGATCTTCAGGGAGTCTCACCCAGGAATGTCAGGAGAGGGGTCTCAGGACAGGAATCTACAGCAGGGCTAGCCTTATTGAATTGGAGGTGATGGTGTGATCCATAAAACCAGGTGCTGTCACCTGGGGCTCCTCCCAGGAAGTCCCCAAGTCAGTGTGTCCCTTTAGGGAGCAAGGCACAGATGAGAGCCCCCAAGGGCATTTCTGCACACCATATCTCTGATTGGCTGTGGCTGAGACCCATCCCATCCAAAGGTCTGGAAGAACCACATTTAGTTCAAGCTAGAGAGTGAGTTTGATGAACCAAGAAAGCATCTGTCAAGTTACCTGCCAGCCTTCGCTGACGGCCAAGCCATATGCTGAATGTCGGGAGGACCAAGGTGGGACATAGAGAGAGGGAATGTGAGGGTCCAACCTTGGGAAGCCCTGAGTCTGCAGGGGAGGCTAAGAGGAATCCTCGCCTTACTTGGGCCCAGGAGAGGCTGAGACTGCTGCGCAGGGAGGAGGGGCAGGAGAGTGATAAGCTGGAAGAAGGAAGGACTGGTTAGAAGCAGAGAGGCTACCTCTGCCTGCCAGGCCAGCTCGTGCAGGTCCAGGAGTACAGGGGATGGGTGTCGGCGCACTGCGTGGCAGGATGGGCAGGCTTGTTTGGCTGTCCTGGGATCATGGGCAAGTCACTAACCTTCAGGGCACTGTCACTTTAAGCGATAAAACAGCATCAGAGGACTGTGGGGAGGAAGTATATCATCATTATGCTGGTTTTTATGACTGGCAACTAATAATGATTGCTAACTGCACAGAGCTGAGTGTTTTATAGGAATTATCTAAGTTTAGCTTCCCCCAAATCTTATGAGACGTACTATTCCCATTTTAGAGAAGGGGAAATTGACACATAGCAAGATGGTGTAATTTGACCAAGACCAGTTAATGCTGAGTCTGGATTTGAACCCCAAGCCTTTCTACTTAATCAGGCCCTTAGCCCAGAACCAAGCTCACGGCTGGGTGACCATGTGAATCAGCGCTGGCTGGAGGAATAGAACGTAAGCCACACAGGCAATCTTTAATTCTCTGGTAGCCAAATAAAAGAATCGAGTGAAATTAATTTTAATAATGTATTTTATTTAATCCAACATATCCAAAAGATTATTTAACATGTATTCAGTGTAAAAAATATTGAGCTATTTTACATTCTTTTTCTCCTACTAAATCGTTAAGATCTGGTGTGAATTTACACTTCCAGCCACTATTCAAGCACTCAAAAGCCAAATGTGGCTCCTGATGGACAGCACAGGTAGAAGTTACCCTTCAAAGCAACACTCTTGGAGGGGAAAGGAGGTGTCATTAATAATTAAGAGGAGGCAGTGCTTCCCTGGTGGCGCAGTGGTTGAGAGCCCGCCTGCTGATGCAGGGGACGCGGGTTCGTGCCCCAGTCTGGGAAGATCCCACATGCCGCGGAGCGGCTAGGCCCATGAGCCATGGCCGCTGAGCCTGCGCGTCCAGAGCCTGTGCTCCGCAACGGGAGAGGTCACAGCAGTGAGAGGCCCGTGTACCGCAAAAAAAATAATAATAATAATAATAATTACGAGGAGGCAGCAGGCATAAACCCGGACACCCCAAAAAACCAGTCCCGGTGGATGCTTGGGAAAGGCAGGTCCCCACCTCCGCAGCCTGAACCTCCCAGGACCTGCGCTCCCTCCCACCTGCACCATCTCTCCTCCCTTCCTCTGCCTTAGTAATCTTTTCAATGAGCCTGTCAGTGCCTCCACTCTATTTTATACGTGTCTGCCCTTATCCTTATTACTTCCTTTCTTGTTTCCTTGGGTTTGTTCTTTTTCCAATCTCTAGAGTTGAATTTGTAGCTCATGTGCTGTCAACCTTTCTTGTTTCCTGATAAATATATTTAAAAGGCATAAATTTCCCTCGATGTACTGCTTTCTCTGTGTCTCACACGTGACGTGTAGCATCCTCAAGATCAATCCATTCTAGGTTCTCCTAATTTATTATTTGTTTTAAATATGTTATTTAGCTTCCAAACACATAAGAATTTTTAGCTATCCTTTTGCTTTTAATTTCTAATATTATTCCATGGTGACTAGAGCACATCATATATACCTTAATGATCCCTTGGATGGTGACTTCTTTTACGGCCTATCACATGGCTTATTTTTGTAACTGTTCTGCTGTTGGGCCATTCCCTTCTCCTAAAAAGCCATTCACTGCTAGGTACAGCTTCTTGAAAGCACCAGTTAATTCATGGCATCCCTTGTCCGAACCCATCCTTAGCTACAAGCCAGGCCTCGCAAGTCCCCCAAGTCTGAGGTTGGCCTCAAGATCTCCCCATGACCCAGCCCCTCCAGCTTCAGGCACCACTTCCACACTCCCTGCCCTCCACCTGCCTGCTCTAAGGGTTCAGCCATGGCTGTCACTCTCCTGGGTCTGCATCAAAGAAACCCCAGGTCAAGAAGGAGCCACAGAAGGAGTCCCACTGGGCAAACAGCTGGGACAGGGAGGGCAATTTCCTGTGCATCCAGCGAGCCATCAGTCGAAGTAAACAACAACGGTAATAATAACAGCTCCCTCTTAATGAGGACTTAATGTAAGACAAGGAGCTGAGAGCTTTACGTGAATGTATTACCTCATTTAATCCTAACAACCTCAACAGTATCCATAACCTGTATATTACAGCTGAGAAAACAGGGGCCACAAAGGAGGGGTCACTTGCCCAAGGCTCGGTCTGGCTACAAAGCTGGAGAACTAGGCTACCCCACTGAGAACATGAGAACAAGAAAGGAAAATCAGGATAGAAAGGCAAAAGGGATTTTTCCAGGCCCCAGAGGCAGTCAGTGGGGCCTTGGGGTCAACCAATCATCCAGGGTCTACTCATCACCTCCAAGAAAACAACGGGCAGAACCCAGAAAGCCTCGCTGCCAAGAAAGCGAGAACCGCCTCCCCAGGGACAAGGAGCCCACGAAGCTGGCAACCCCAGAAGGAGGTCGGGCCCATTTTTATGTAGTCAAGACAGAGTTCCCATCACCTCAGAACACCTCATAGTGACCCCCACAGTCGGGGGACCTGGAAGGGAACAGATGGCGAGGGGCACTTGCGATTTGCTCCTGGACTTGTTTCCCTCCATCGGGTGCCAGAGGGAGCCCAGAGCATGTGGAAAATTTACCGACAGGCGGGTAGACCCTGACTCCAGCCTCACAAATACAACCCAGATAAAGCCATACACAAGCTCCGCCATGGTCCAGACACCTCGTTCCTATTTCTTCTTCCCCCCAGAGCCAAGCCCGCCAAAGGTCATGTACAAGATAGAATTTGACACAATAAGACTCCACTCCCATGTTAATGCCTCTCAGATCGGGCCTGCAAAAAGTGAAATAATAAATTTAGGAAAACAAGCAGAATGACCTGTCTGGTTGGTTGGTTTTTCTAGATACCATCTACATATTTTAGAAACGTACAACCTTCTAATAGAAATGACTAAACTACTCAACCATAAAGTTGCTATAGAAGATATGCTTGTTCTGATTCGAAAGGGCATCTGCTATCTGCAATATTGATAATACTTTTCAAATTTCATCTGCTTTTGTTTGCATTCTGTGTCGTCTGTTTAAACACACTGGGAATAATAATGAATCCCTGCATTATCTCTACTTTTTCAAGGCCGAACATATAACTTTATCACAAAAATAATTAAAATTCTTTGGCACTCTTGTATCTTTTCCATTAAACGTTATCAACCAGTGACAATAAACTAACATGAGCCCAAGGCTGGCCATGGGCTGCCTTTACAAAGAATGCATTTGTCCCCGGGCAAGAGACATGAATTTTCAGTTTACGGGGTCAGGCAATCCTGAAGTTTTTTACAGAAGGAGACCACAAATCTATACCTCCTGTCCCCTAACAGGGGCTGGCGGTGGGCACGGGGCGCCCCATAAATTCTCAGGCAAGAATACACTTTAATAGGCAAAAAACCTTGGCAGCCTGGTAATTCTGAGTTGCAAATTTAAATATTTTACATATCATTAGACATTAAAAACAAAGATTTATGCGGCTCGTCTCTGCGGAGTGAGGACCCTGTTGACTTCACCCACAGTCATGAATCTGCGTGAGCTTCATTAGCCGAGCATCTTCAGCGAAGGAAGCGCTTCGAGTGGAGGCTGCCTCTAAATCACAGCTTTCATTTTCCCGCCATCAGGAGGCACTTGAGGAGACCCCTCCCCTGAGCAAGGCCTCCACCAGTACCCTGACCTGCAATGGCAGTGACCGTAGGCGGGACCCAGCCTCCCCACCTGGCCAGGCCCAGCAGGCAGGAGCCCCTGCTCTACAGCCTCGGGCCCAGGGGCTCCCTGCCAGGATGCCCTGTGCAGGGAGGCTGGGCTGGGGGCCTGCTGGGTACTTCTCAGAGGCCGGTTAACACACATCCCTGGGCCCTTGGTTGACAGCCTCAGATGAGGAAGAGAAGGAGAGGGACGGGGAGAGGGAGACAGAAGAGGTAGGACTTCCCACGGCCACAGGCTGTGCTCCTCAATGGCCTGGCCCACAGCATCCCACTGCACAGCTGTGGCTGACTGTCCCCTGTGCCCAGGAGTCCCTCCTTGATATACCCACGCTTGTCTCAAAAGCCTTCCTACACTTCAAGCTGTTCACAGCCCTCACTAGGTAGGAAGACCCTCAGCTCCCAGAGGCCTCCAGCCCATTCCCTCTGGCGCCGTCACTCAGGATTCTCCCAGCCTCCTCTCCCCACCCGACCCAGAGGCTCCTGGGCTCCAGACTTCCTTCCCCCTCAGCCCAGGAGGACCCTCCCCAGTGTCCTCAGTCTATGCTTTCCCAGTGTCTTGTGCTCCGTCCGGCAGGGGTCCCTCACTGGCCTTACTAGCTGTGTCTTTTACTCTCTATGCGTCTGATGCTTTGACATCTGGGACCACGCTGACCCTGGAAGCACTGCCCCTTCCAGGGCCACCTCTACCATCCCTAGAATAGAAAACGACTATGCAAGCTAACCAAGCCAGAGCCCACACCCCCACCCTCATCCTTTATCTGGGCCACTATGCCCCTGCCCTTATCACCCAGGGAACTAGGGACAGCCTCTACTCCCCAGAACCCACCGAAATTATTCAAACTAGCCAATCCCAAGCCTGCTTACCCTGCCTTGCCTGTTCCTTCCTGTGGAAACCATAGTAAAGGCTCCTGCCCACATGCTTCCCGCGCCCCCTCCGCCTCCTGACCAACACTTGTGTTCCCCCATGTGGCCCTGTGCTGTGTGATGTGCCCCTTCCTCTTGAGAAGTGTGATAAGCTACTGTTTCAATGACAATCATCTCCTGATCTGTTGGCCTTATCATACCTCAAATTTTCTATTAATACACTATATCTTAGAGCATACAGCGGGTGGACATGAGTATTTATACTAAAGCATTTAATATGTTTGTCTTTTGATGGAGCACGAGCCGTCTGGATGCCGCAGCACCGCCCCCACCCCCCCCGCCCCCGTTTCCTCTTTTATCATGTGCTCCTTCCCGACCCAAAGGCTCATGAGTTGGGATCCCGGGCTGTAGGCTGGCTCTTCTGGTGGCTGAAGTGTGAGGAGGAGGGAATGATGCACCCTTTGGGGATGGTGGGGAGCAATGTGCTCCCGGGGGGTTGGGCCCTGGTGGGCTTAGGACATGGAGGAAGAGTGGGTTGGGTTTGGTTTGGTCCTGGACAAAACAGCAGCACCACTGTGTGCCTCCAGCCCAGCTTCATTCTGTGGAGTCTGTGTAGATCTCTTCAGACCTCAGCGGAACCCAGAAATACCAGCAAAGCCCGCCCCAGCCTGAGACGTCATTTCACCCAACACCTTCCTCTTCCTCACCCTCACGTGGGGAAACTGAGTCCCAGGGACAAGAAGGGATGGGCACAGAGGACCCAGCAGCTGTATCCTTCTGGGTACACGTGGAGGATGCCACGTGTATCCTCCCACACGTAGTGGGACTCTCCACTGTCATGCCGAGTCCCACTAGCAGACAATAACAGAACAAAAAAGACACAAGTCCACAAAACAAAACAGAGAGAATGGGGAGAGCTGCAGTGGCAAAGAAGAGATTTTGACAGGAGTTTGAGAGATGGAGCAGTAACAACTGAGTGAGTGGGCCAGGGGGACTGGCAGGTGTCCCTGCAGCGGGGGCCACTTGGGGACCGGAAGCACAGGTCTTTCTGGGTGTGGGGTGTGACAGAGAGTCAAATCAGTCAAGAGAACACCCCTGCCGTGCCAGCAGAAAGTGGAGCTGGTTCTCTGGAGAAGCTGAACAGAGGCAGCAGATTCCATGATGAGAGCAAGGGGTACAAAGAAGTCTCACAGGGCACGGTGAGCTCCAGGACTCCAGACTGATGGCTGTGCTCATCTACCCACTTCCTTGCCCACAAGAGATGGCAGGGTTTTTCATACCACTGAGACCTGTAGCAAGTCCTAGTTGCCCACAGAGAGGCCCCAGCTGGCCAGTCCTGCACACCAACCTCCCAGGGAGAGTCCTTACTCCTTCACACCAAGATACACAGGGACAGCCAAGGGCCACCAGACATCTAAAGACATTCTCCAGTGTGAGACACAGTTGCCAGAAGAGGAACTTGGGAGAGATGGAAGCAACGCAGGAGCAGCAGAGATGCCTACAGAGCTCTGGAATGTTTCTCTCACGTAATTGAAACTCTATGCCCACAGAACTGCAACTCCTCACTTCCTCTCCTGTCCCCCTCCACCCCCAGTAACCACCATTTCACCTTCTGCTTCTATGAGTTTGACTTCTTTTGGTGCCTTATATAAGTGGGATTGTGCATTTGTCCTTCTATCATTGGCTTATTTCACTTAGCTTAATGTACGCTTAAAACTTTGTTAAGAGGGTAGGGTTCATGTTATGTGTTTTTCACCACAGTTTTCTAAAAGAGAGGAACTGCCCACAAAGTTGTCATTAGTGCCTCAGAAAAGTAAGAAAGAACATGACTCCATGAAATAGTAACCAGAGACTGACAAAAAGACATTCACTAAGGAAGGAAGGAAGGAAGGAAAGAAGGGAGGAAGGGTTTTTTAAAGTTTTTTAAAATTAGAAATATGAGGGCAAATTTTTAAAACATCAGGAGAATGGTTGGAAGTTAAAGAAAGGAAATCCCTCAGAAGTGGAACAGAAAGAAAAAAGATGAAAATGGGAGACAATAGATTGGAGGATGAGGTGGAATGGAAGCCTGACAAGAGTTCAGAAAGATGTGATGGAGAAAAGCCAAGGCAGAACACTTTGAAAGAAGTGGAAGTGATCAGAGAAACAACTGGAATTGAAAGACATAAGTTTCTAGACAGAAAGAGCCCATCATTGCGGGATTTCAGAGTGGACAGGTAAAGAAAGGATCTGAAAGCTGTCAGAGAACAAAACAGGCCATGTCTGAAAGACTGGGACTAGGAAAGGCCTCACTCAGGGTTCCTAAAAACCGTCCTGCTACCAAGATGACCATGGGGCAATGCCTTCAACATTGGGATGGAAAATGCCTTCCACCTAGAATTCTAGATCCAGCCAAATGGCCAGTTAAGAGGGAGGATGTACAGACTACACTTCAAACAGCAAAGTCTGAAAAAAACTACTTACCAGGCACCTTTACTCAGAAAGTTACTGGAGGGTGTGTTCCACCAAAACGAAGGGATAAACCAAGAAAAAGGAAGACAGTGTATGAGAAATAAGAGGGTTACAGTCACTTCCCAGGCTGATGTGGAAGGGAGACACCAGGAGAGCAGCTGAGCCCCATTCCAGAGAGCAACCAGCCGAGCCAAATGCTCCCTGTGAAGGGAGTCTTCAAGGGGAAAAAAATGGAAATGTCAGACAGCCCGATATGTTGACAGTTGTGATAGGAGTTTACAGTTCTGGCGGGAAATTTGGGCTTAAATTACATTCTTTTTAAAACAGTAGAACCAGCAACAAACAGAAACAATTAGAACAGCTAAAAGAGTAGACGATGGCTGCCCTGGGGAGCCAGAATGAGGGTGTGGAAGGGCAGGACAGAGACTATAAGTGAAAGTGTTTTTCACTTAGAAGCCATCTCATGTTTTAAATTATGCATGTATGTTTGCTACACACAAATTAAATGTATAAAAAGGAAGTTGTATTTAAATAGGATTGTGTGTTAAGATAGCTCAAGGATAAATTCTCTTCAGAAGTGTGCCTCAGTGCTGGCAGAAGCAGGGTCCCACTCCTGCATCTCTGCAATACCTGGCATGCAGTTAACCAGGTCCAGATGGGGCCAAAACGTACAATCTTGGGAGAGAAATGAAGCATCATTTCAGGGCTGGACAGCCTGGTCTCAGATGCACCCTTCTCAGGTCCTCAAGAGATGGACACCTGGCTGGCCAAGGAGGTGAGGGCTCCCGAGACCTGGGAGAGGGCACAGCCCTGTGGCCTAGACTCTACTTTGTACCCTCTCTGGGATGGGTTCACTGGGCCCCAGGCACCAAGATGAGGATCCAATCTGGGCCCCTGCAGCCCCAGGGTCTCCGGAAACCTCTCTTCCTCAGGAGCCACAGGAAGGTAGGGTTGCTGAATGCTGCCCGAGGCCCTTACACACTGTCCTTCCCTCCCAGGAAGAGGGGCTTCTGGCTCCGCTGGAGCCAGAAATCCATACTGCTAATATGATGAGATTGTCCTCCCTCGGAGATGGATTTTTTTTCCAATACCCCAGCCAGAAAGCAGGCTGACTTCCTGTGTCAGCACATTCCCCCGTCCTCACAAGCCAAGCACACGCCGGCCTGGCCCCACAGGGAGCCAGGACCCCCAGCCTGTCCCAGTGGTGACAGCCATCCACCTCTGTGCACAGCCCCCTGCCAGTCCCAAAGGCTGCATCCTTCCTTCTCTCTTCCCCCAAGCGGTGGACACCACCGTTCCCACCACTCACAGGAAGGAAGGTCACGCTGAGGATGAGTGCTGGGGGGGCCAGAGAACCCAGGGCCCACTCTCTCTACCGCACTGCAGGTGCCCTTCCTGGTACAGTGGCCTCAGCTGCCTCATGCTGTGGCCTTGACCCCCCCAACTCCTCCAGGCAGCGTGCCCAGGGCCTTAGGCTGGGAGAACCCAGAGGCGTGGGCCATCAGATTGGCCTTCTGGTGCCTGGAAGCTGCTGACATGCAGTGTCAGCCGAGAGCAACACCAGGAGCTCCCACTGCCCCTGGCACCGCCCCTCCTCACCTCCCTTCCCCCTACTAGGCAGACCTTCAGCCTTCTGGCTCCTCAGCTGTGTTCCTCCCGCTCTAGCCAGAATTACTATTTTTTGTGATCTTTCGGATTGAAACAAAAAGGATTTTTCTAATGGCATTCCCCTCTGGCCCTTGGCAGCGGAGGGGCCGAGGGAGGGGAGCGGGCTTGAGGACTTGGGACAAGGTTAGGAGCGGAGACCAGGCCGACGCAGGGCTTGCAAGCACACACACATGGCCCCGGGCCTGGCACTGTAGATCTCATTCAGCTGCTGGAGGAAGCCCCCCTTCCTTCCCCCAAGCCCCATGCCCAGGCACCTGTGCCCCAGAGGCCTGTGGGCATTTCCCACGTGCAAGGTGCCATCCTTCTTGTGCCCATGTGTGCATGGACCTCTGTCTGGGACTGCGGGGACTGTTGAAGGAGGCCTGACCCAGCCTCAGAGGAACACACATTCTGATGGGAGGAGACAAGGAACATGGAGGGCATAGGCCAAGGTGGGCACAGGTGAGCAGGCTGGTCCTCAGGGTCTACAGAATGCGTGAGAGAGTGTGCGTGTGTGTGTATGTATATGTGTGCATATGGGTGAATGTGAATATAATTGTGAGTATGTGTGTTGTGTGTGTACATAAGTAGAGGTACTGTGAGCTAGTAGGAGCATGTGTGACTATGTCAGAGAGAGAGTGTGTGTGTGTGTGTGTGTGTGTGTGTGTGTGAGAGAGAGAGAGAGAGGGAGAGAGAGAAGGAGAATGTGGGAGCATCCCCCTCCCTGCCAGTGACGTCCCATGCCGCTGATGGTGTGATGTGACTGCCATACCTTGTTAACTCCTGAAGGCACCCTTCTCATATTCAGCTACATGAATGGCATCTCTACTGTGGTTCAGTGCACAGCCTGTGCAAATGTATACCACAGCCCCACTCGGAGACCTAATATCACCACCACCCACTGAATATATAAGGTGAGGTCACACGAGGCCCAGGCAGCCCTCCTCAACACGCTTACAATCACAGTGCCAAGGCCAGCCCTTGGTTCCCTTTTAAAGAGACCACAGGGATCTTCCCAACAGCCTCAGTCTTGTACTTGAGATCTCTTCCACACTGTTTCACCATCCCAGGGGCTGTCAGGACAGTGACTGCTTCCTTGTTCTGGGGGTAGAGCAGCCAGGGCGGGTGTGAGTGGGCCTCGGGTATGGATCTGTGGGCTATAGGAAAGAGATTTCAGATCAGGGAATAGGAACAGAGGGTGGTGGCCAGTGTAGACAGCTTGGCCACAGACTCACTGGGCGACGTTACCACCTCTGAGCCTCGGTTGAGGGGCTGGGCTCCGGGGGTCTGTCCCGAAGGCCCCCTCCCTACAGCTCTCCCGAAGGATCAGCATCCCTTGGCTCCTACCGAGCTGAGTGGGAGCCAAGGATCACTGGGTTCGGGGTCCTGCCTGCTGCCCTGCGCCTCTCTCCGTGGCCTCTTCCAGAGTTTTCTCATCATTGACTTAACACTGTCGGCTGAGCACATCACCTTTAATAATGTTGTGAGGGCACTGACGGGGGCATGCCGGCCCCTAACACACCCAGGCCACACTCCTGGGTGAGGAGAACGTCAGTGGCTGGCAGGGCTGGGGGGCAGGAGCCCCACTCTGAGACCCCATACTCCCCTAACTCCAGAGCCTCCGTCTCATGTGTGGGCCAATCAAGATTCAAGTATTCATGTTCCTAGCTTCCTGGGACCCCAACCAGCCCCGCAGTCCAGGTGGGGGTGAGGTGGGGGGTGGGTGCAGAGGAGAGGTGCCGGGATGTGGCAGCAGGAGGGCAACTGAGCAAGGAGCTGCTCAAAACCCGCCTGCCCCACTCTCCCCACCCTGCTCCCGGCTCACAAAGGGCCTGCCTCCCCTTCACTTCCTATTCAACCATATCTCTCCATTGTCAATAAAAGCCATTTTTAAGGTCAACTATCTCCTTCCATCAACAGCCAACCCCACATAGCTCCGAAGGAATCAGCCCCAGCACCACATCGTGAAATAAAAATTAAATTGTAGTTGGGCTTTTAAATCAACTCAATTAAAATAAAGAGATTCTTGGCTTGATATAGGGAAATATTTGTATTTCCAATTCTATTTATTAATACATTGACATATGTGCTATTTTTTAAATGTAACACTAAGTGCACTTTCTGTCAATGCCATAGATTTTTTAATAGACTGAGAAAATGCATTTCATTTCTTCTTATTTTCCTTCGATACATCATTTGGTTCTGCTTTTTTGCCCGCATGAAATTCATTTTCTAATGGAAATATTTGTTTTGTAAATCAAATATGTATTATGCACAAAATGCAAAGCACAAATTAAATTATGTTAATGAAATGAAAGAGATATGAAATGCATATTTCATGGACAAAACCTAACCTCAGCAAACAACCATTTCTTGATAAAATCTTTAAACACAATCTCATTCTGTGACAGACATATTGTTAAAGTAGATAGCACCTCATTTAAATGGTTTCCTTTAATATTAGCGCTTAGTATATAATTGTAAATAACTTTGGGGATGAAAAACCAATAATGAAATACTGTCTTTAATAGTTTGCTATTGATGTCAGCATAAAATTTGTTGTAGTTGAATATTGGAAATTGGGAGTGCATAGAAATATTCTCAAAAGCCGTAAATGATTGCATATTTAAATAGAGCTGACTAAGGCAAAGATGTTATAGATATTAGTAATAGGCAGAAAATTATGCTGACCTAACATTATTTGACAAAACCCACTGTTTTAAATTAGATATTGGTTACACTTAATGAATAATAGATTTTGTAGGTGTTGTTTCTCCGGTCATAATGCTGATGATATGATATGTCGGGGATTTCTTAGTCATCTTCTGGACAATAAACACAGCCTCGGCTCACAAAGGTCGAGCGAAAGGCCACTGGATGGCAGGTCAGTGCTCTCTGCTGGAGAAGTGCTCCCCAGGGAGGAGCCACCCAAGACGCGGATGGGGCCATAGAGACTGTTCCGTGCCCACCGGCAAACTGGCTGGCTTGATTGGACCCAGCTGGAGATGGGCCAGGCTCTCTTGGGTGGGACCTGTTGGAAGCTCCGGCCAGAAGTACAGCCTCACTGGGAATGCCAACACTGGGGAGTGACAGGGTCTTGGCTCCAAGTACAGAGAAGCCACCAAAGGACATTCATCTTCCCCCATGTCACCTTTATCACCACCACACGGAATATGGGAAAGGACAGCTTATGTGTACAGAGGCCAAGCATGATCATGACTGGGACAGACTGGGTGAGAAAGGTGACCATGGCCACTTGGACTTCCTTGCTCCCTGCTGTGGGCGTGGACACACACACATTCACATGCACTCACAAGCACATGGTTACACTCACGCTCACACTCCTCTAGGCCACCTGGGTTGCCTACAGATGTTCAAAGGGCTTTTTGTGATTTGCAGCCATGAGCAGCAGTCAGGATCCCGTCGTCCTGCACTATCAGAGCCGCACGGGGCACTTGCCGGAGATCCCAGACCCTCTGTCCTCAGGGTCTGCTCAGAACACAGGGATGTCACGGGTGTGCGTGTGTGTGGCACATGCTTTGTGAGTGCCCTGTCATGTGTGCGCTCTCACGGCTGCATGTCTGGGGGCGCGGGGCAAGTGGGTGTGGCATGAGGAGGGCGGTGCAGGACAGAGAGGGAGTGAGGGAGTCGCGGGAGGGAGGCCGGTGTGAGCAGCCAGCTCCTCGGGTTCTTGCCGGTGCTTCTGAAAAGCAGGCACTTAAGACTCGGGATTTCACGGAGGAGGGGGAAGAAGGAGAAAAGAAAAAAGAAGTCTTGAACTCCTCTGCCGTGTTTTCCTAACACCATGCTTTCCTAGCCCTTTCTTCCCGAAAAGTGAGCCTCTGAACCCTAAGCCTGGAGCAGGGGCTGGACCCTCTCCCTGTTCTGACCGTGCCCTGCTGTGTGGCTTTGGATAGGTCACTCCCCCTCTCTGTGTCCTCATTTGCCAACCTCAAAGGACAGCCTCAGTGATAGCCAAGGTCCTTCCCAGTTCTGCAGTTGGAGATTTGAAGGCACCACACCTGCCCCAAGACTTAAGCTCTACCCAGCAGAGTGCACAAGGTATCAGACCCTTGGGGTCAACCGTGACGTTACTGGGACGGCTGTGCTTCGGGGGCAAAGGGAAAGCCCTCTGTGACCCCCTGCAGCGCGTCCTGGGGCAGCTGCTCGCCCCGACAGCCAGTGTGTGTGGAGGACTGACTGGTCCTTCGCAGTGAACAGGGCGCCAGTTGCTGCCCGAAAGGCCCACGGTGGATGAACGGAGGAGACGCCCACTGCCAAGGCCTGTGCTCCCCAGCAGGGACACGCAGCATCCAGCTGTCTCCAGGCCCTCCACAGCTGCCGCCTCTGCCCAAGCTGAGGGCTGCACCTGGAGTTCCACCCTGACCTCCTGACAGAGTCCCCACCTCACCAGACTCCCAGCACCCACAGGGCCTGCAGAAATAAAAAGAACAAGCCATCAGAACAGGTTGGAGTAACTTGTTAGGGTATGTCCTGTGTACACACCCAACCCTGGTACCATCCAGGGCAAACAGGAAGAATCTAATGGACGCTGATCACTGTATTTCCAGCAGAGACAAGGTACGCAGCCATCTAACCCACAGCTACTCTTCGGGCACCTACAATGTGCCAGGCAACCTGCCCAGCGCAGGGAACCCGTCAGGGTGCACAGTGGGGGGCAGAATCGTCCTCCCTCGTCCCTCCCTCCGTGGAGTTCACAAGACAGTCACACTCCCCTGTATAATTTTGTGTGTGTGGTGACAAAGCCACAAAGGAAACGCATACACATTAGTTTGTCAGCTGCCATAACAAAGTCCCACAGACCAGGAGCTCAGACAACAAAAACATGTTCTCCCCCAGCTCTGGGGGCCACAGGTCCACGGTCACGGTGTTAGCAGGCTGGTGAGGAAGGCTCTGTTCCGGCATCTCCGTTAGCTCCTGGGAGTTTGCTGGTAATCTCTGACGTCCCTTGGCTCATGGACACATCACCACAGTGTCTGTCTTCATCCTCACGTGGCGTTCTCCCTGTGCCCAAACCTCCCCTTTCTATCAGGACTCCAGTCATATTGGGGCAGATGCTCACCTACTCCAATGTGACCTCATCGAAACTAATTACCTCTGCAGTGACCTTATTTCCAAATAAGGTCATATTCTGGGGTACTAGGGGTTAGGACTCCAACATAGGAACGCGGAAAGGGGGAAATTCAACCCTTAACAGCATAAGAGCCTACCCCTGGTCCGGCAGCAGGCACAGGGGTGTTGGGACCTTCAGAGGGTGAGGTAGCAGGAGTCTGCCAGTTGGGGCAGGGGCCTGGCCTTCGTGCGCCTCTGGGTGCTCTGAGCCCGCAGATCCCCCTGGACAGCCCGGAGTCCCTCCCTCTTGCTCCCAGGCCAGGTAGGGGCTGCAGAGCCTCATCCAGAAGCTGCTCCTGAAGGTGTGGGCAGCTGGGATAGAGGCTGCAGCTCCACGCTGGCCTCTCTCAGGCACCCGGGCCAGGGCCCACGCCTGGCCAGCGATGCTCTGGCCCCGGGGCCCCCAGGCCTGCGGGCAAGCAGGTCGCTTCCCAGGCCTCTGCTCCATCCTCTGGGAATCCCACCGGGGCCTCCCGTGCTGCTTACCTCGCAGCGGGCAAACGTTTTTATCCATTCCCTGAAATTAAACTTGCCCATTTTTCATTATCAAATTCCGAGCTGGTGTCATCTCCCCCATGCCGGCATGCGGCTCTCGTTTACAGAGCCCGAGATTAATATTAGGTGTTTGTAAAAGGCGAATATTAGCTTCTCCCTTATATCTGTCAGAATTAATAACTTCCCCATCACAGATAACTCCGGGTCAATATTAGATTCGCAGATGAGGCTGGAAATAAAATGTATGGAAATATAACGTCTCATTTGTACATATTCAAAAGAGGTCCTTTCATTATTGAAATTCGGCGGCAACTGTTCAAAGGTCAGAGGACTTGGTGGCCTGGAAATACCCACCATCTGGCCTGAGCAGTCGCGGGCGAGGACACATTGGTGCCCCTCCACGGGGAGCCTGGGAGGATCAGGGGCAGCTCTGCCAGGGACTTTATAGGGCAGAGAGGGATAGAGAGCTTACCCACCACTGTCCCGAGCTCATGCTGGGACCAAAGCCAGGGCCTGGCGTGGGCACCTTGCCAGTGGCTGCCGTCCATATGCCCTCCCCACCTCAGTGCCAAATTGGGGGCACAGGTCCCCTCCCTTCCCTCTAGCAGCCAGGTACTGGACATGCAGGCACCAAGGGGTTAACAGCCAGTGCTGCCAAAGGACCCACCTTCTCCCAGAAAAGCCAAACCACCCCCAGCCTCGCCCACCAAGATGCGGGAGGCAGGAACAGGCCTCAAGACTGGCAGGCCGGCTCCCCGTTTGGCAATCGCTCATGAATCATAATTGACAAGCAGAATTTTTCCCGTGAGCGGCAAGGGTGCTTTATTTAGTTGTTTCTATTTTATCTGCTTGCAGGAGATGATGGAGCCCCCTCCTCACCACTTTGGCTGTTTCCCATAATAATAAAACTCTCCAAGAGGCCAGGGCAAGTCCATGAACGCCTCCCGCGCTGGTGAAAGGGTATCTTGGGACTCCGGCCGCGTGTAGGAGGTTACAGGAGCCACTAGGAGTAACAAAGAGGGTGGAACACACTCGCCGGCAGGGAGGGACCACCGAGCCCACCCACCGCCCGCTGACCTCTCCTCCCTCTGCGAGGGGTCCTAGCCCTCCAGGACCCCGTGTGGCAGACGGACAGAGGAGGCCCACCCTTGGTCGCAGAGGAAGAGGACGGAGTGCCCAGAACAGCCCCCGGCCACGGAACACCTGCCCTGACGCCGCCAGACCTTGCTCAGAGCACAGACCCAGAGGGGTCTGCGCAGTCAGCTGGGTGGCCCGACTCTTCTCCCTGGAGGCCTGCCTAGGCGAGCCCACGATGGCTGGCATCCTCGTGGAAGCTGAGTGAAGGGGTGGGGGTCTTGAGTGCGCCCCACACCCGGAAACCCGCACTGCCTTCCGGCGCCAGCGGGCAGAAGGACAGCCCTCCCCTTGGGGAGCTGAGGAAGGCAGCCCGGGAAATCCCTCTGCCCAGCCCCACGGCCCTGCCAGGCTTGGGAAGGCCTTTCTTTTCGGTGCTAAGAAACCCCTTTCTGGTTCCCATAAATGAATTAAGCTCTTCCCTACAAACGGGCTCCCTCCAGCTGGGCTGGCATTGAGGTCGTGGCCCTGGGGCCTGAGTCTTTGTGAGGAAGGGGCCCCTGCTCTGGGGAAGATGAAGGGGAAAAGCCCTTCTCTTTCTTTCCTCCTAAGTCCCTCAAACTCACTGTGACCCACAGTTAAATCCCTTTTAACAAGGCTCACTTCCTTGCCCAACCAGTTAAAACTCCAAAAATAAACACGGCCCAGAGCAGGCTTTTCCTGCAGCTTTGGAGGCCGCTGGGGAGGAGGGGGCCCCTTGCCTGATGGGGGGCACTGCACTGCCTTCCAAAACGGGGTGCTGGGCCTGTCCCCGCCGCCTGGAGTCCCTCCCGAGAGCAGCCCCTCTGATCTGAGAAACGGCAGCTCCAGGCAGGAGCTGGGGGCCACCGTCCCTCCATAGTGGGTTCCCCCTGTGTGACACTCATGCTGCTGAACCAGGGCTGGCAGCCAGCCTCGGACCCTCCTAACCCTAACCCTCCCTGCCTGACCCTTGTCGGGGGCTGTCGAGCTTGGGGTTTTAGGACAAGGTGCTAGAGCATGAGTGAGGGGCTGGGCGAAGGGTGCTCATCGGCAGGACAGACACATCCCCCAGCCCCCTCTGTGCACACGAGCTGTAGCCACAGCCACCCGGGGGCCCCCAGGGGCCCCCTCGGAGAGGTGAGCCACTGAGCATGTGGGGGGCGCGTGCCCTGGTCCCTCTGAAACCTGTAGGGGGCGCTCCTCCCTTGCCTCTTCTCAGAGCTGGCTGCCCCTCAGAGGACCTCGGAAATGGAGCCGGCGGCTCTCACACAGGTCCCCGCGCTGCTGGCGAGCCCTGCAGCCCTCTGTCAGGGGCCGCTGGCGACTCTGCGGCTCAGGGCTTGGGGTTGGGGGGGGCCCATGCCTCTGCTCCTCCTACCTCAGCCCTCTGGCCCTGCCCCGGGCCTCGAGGAAAGCAGCTTGTTGAGAAGCACCCAAAACCCACTTGCTCTCTCTGTTCCATGCGGGATAAACATCCATCCATCTTCCATCTGTCCATTCCCCAAATATTTATTAAGCATTTGTTATATGCATGACACCATTCTGAATACTAAGGTATAGCAGCCAATATGACAGGTGAAATGCTTGATCCAACACGCCTGCAATGAAACGAAGCCACCAGAGAAAACCAGAGGCCAGGCTGGTTTACTTGGAAAGTCAGGGATGGCTTCTAGGAAGAAGTGATGTTGAGGCCCAGCTGGTGATTCAACAGGCTCAGGAAAGAACCACAAGCCAAGGATAGCAAGCAAAAAGCCCAGAGCTGCAAAGTACTTGGTGTGTTCTAGAAAACAGTAGGACAGTGTGACTCACATTTATTAAGGAAGAAGCCAATGTCACTTTCCATGGCTCCCACTCAGCCCTGTCTACTTCCCACCGGAGATGCCCTAGGTGGGCTGTAGTGGGCTCTGGCCTGCCCCTGGGCAGCCTCAGAAGGGCGCCTGGGCCACCAGAGAACAGGAGCAGTCAAGAGGGTCTTGGGGGCCGTCGAGTGGGGAAAGGAGGTCCATGTGTGAGCCCTCCCTGACCCGGGGTGGAGCCAACGAGCGTCTGGGCAACGCCTACCCCCAAACCACAAGCACCTTGGATATGGATGCCCCTGAGGGCTCCAGGCCCAGAGCCCAGCTGGCCCGGCACCTCAGCTTCCTGAGGCTATGATGCCATAGCATCATACTTTGCTATGATAACATAGCAAAGTATCCCCGGCTTTGTGTCTTAAACAGCAGACATGTTATTGTCTCACAGTTCTGCAGGCTTAGAAGTCAGAAGTCAAGGTGGTTTCTTCTGAGGGCTGTGAGGGAAGGATCTGTTCCAGGCCTCTCTCCTTGGCTTGTAGGTGGCTGTCTTCTCCGTGTCTCTTCACTCCATTGTCCCTCCCTGAGTGTCTGTGTCTAGATTTCCCCTTTTTATAAGGACACCAGCCATATTAGATTAGGGCCCACCCTACTCCAGTCTGACCTCATCTGAACTAATGACATCTGCCATGACCCTATTTCTAAACAAGGAAATAATTCAGCCTGCTACACATAGGGGCCAGGAGAGGCTACTCATCCCCCTTATCCTCTGGGGGTCTGGCATCATTCATTCTCTCACTCATTCCTTCGCTGAGTGTTTGCCAATGAGCCAGGCATGGTGCAGAGCAGAACCAGATGTGGGTGATGGTTATTGCTGTTTATCACCCCCACCGAGCCACAAGCTCTCAGGGGGCAGGGCTGGGTCTTACTTGCCCACCACTGTATTTTTAGCATCTGACACAGAGGAAGTGCCTAATAAATGTCCACCCGCCAGGTGTCCACAGTCTCAGGGACACACCCACCTGAGCAGTAAGGAGACTGTGTTGAGTGGGGACTAACTGGGAACCCAGGCCCCCTGCTCTGCCCATCCAGCCTGGCTGGGTTTGGGGTTCCTTTTTCCCAACTGGACCCAGTTCGTCAGTCAGCTGAGGTGTGAGAGCCACTCTCTCCTGGCAGCTGATGACTTGGAAGGGTTTGCCTGCCACACAGCACAACCCTCAGACCGTACATGTCCGTTCTCCTGGCTGGAGAGGGGTAACAAAAGTGAAAAACATTCTTGGCTGTCCTTCGGCCCCCGGTACCCATTCACCAAGATCCTCAGAAAGTCACTAGTGTGTGAACTCTTGGGATGGATGGATGGATGGGAAAATGGAGAAATGGGTGGGTGGATGGGTGGATGGATGGAAGGAAGGATGGGTGGGTGGATGGATGGAGAAATGGAGAAGTGGGTGGGTGAGTAGATGGATGGAGGGGTGGATGGATGGATGAATGGAGGGAGGGAGGGAGTCAGTGGACTCAGCCAGACTCCTCTTCTGGAGCCGTGTTCTATTTCACTTCCTCCGTGAGCTACAGCATGAAGTCCATAGTTCTGCCCGGCATTCCACGTCTTCCTGGTCAGACCCTGCCTCCTCGGCCTGTCGTCCCCCTGCTGCCCTCCTGGATCCCTCTGACCAACCTGGTTGGGTCTGTCATCACTGCCCCCTACACACTTCCATATCCTATTCACCGCCATCTGCCATGCTGGGGACACTAACACCCCATGTTCCTCCCCTCCTGAAAGCCTCTTTCCTCTCAGGGACTGGAGGGTGGTGCATGGACTACAGGGCACTCGGGGTGATCGCTCCAGCCTGTGAGGCCTGCTCTTAAAGCCATCTGGAGCCCCCGAGTTGCTGTGTGCAGGAAGCAGAGATTTTTGTCCCTTCATAGAGACATGAGACAGCATCACGAGCTTCTCCAAGCAGCAGCCTGCCCATCTAAAACAGACAGTGTAAGCACCGCCTCATGGCACACCCTATGGGGAGTGAAACGGTGAGACGCAGAGTAGGCCCACCACCTGTGGGTGCACAGAGGCTCTAACCATAGGTGGCACTCTTTGTAGACACCCACCATGGCCCTTGGCAGGAAAGCTGGCTGTCTCCTAACTCCAAGCTCCTGGGCCTCTGAGCCTTCTTTACTCTGAGTGCTCAGATTAGCCACGTGGCTGTACCTGGGCTCCAGGTGAGGGTCTGAGCCCAACCACTTTCCAGATTGTGCAAGAGGGAGTGTTTGGGAAGGCTGAATATAGGAGCTCTGCCAAATCCTTCCACCTCTCGGGACCTAGCTGAGAACCCCCACCCCCACCTCCTCCAGGAAGCCTGCCTGACCACCCAGTTGTCAGTCAGCGTAGCCCTCTAACCTCCCCTGAGCTTTCTCCCCATCCTGGGGTCAATGGCCAGCTCCACCTGCTCCTTCAATTTGATTCCCCAGGCTCAGCCAGACTCAGGAGGGCATGTGATAATTATGGCTTCATTGGAATTGTATGCTTGAGGCTGGAGGACCCCAGAAAGAGTAAGGCTCCTGGGACAAGTGTGGAAACTTAGGGCCATAACAAATGTGTGACCTGCTTTGGGGAAGCCACTCTCTTCAGTCTCTAACCCCACATCATTCCTCTTCTTCAGGTAATAGCTCACACTCTGTGGTTGGGAGATTACATGACCCATGATTAACTAATCCGTGTACCACATCACCCTGGCCAATGATTAGCTCAGGGAAGGACACATGTGACTGTTAAGGGAGCAATTGTCTTTGGGTTGTTAAAGTGATAGAAGCTGCTGCTAATAAGAATAAAACCATCTCGGGACTTCCCTGGTGGTGCAGTGGTTAAGAATCCGCCTGCCAGTGCAGGGGACATGGGTTCGAGCCCTGGTCTGGGAAGAACCCACACACCATGGAGCAACTAAGCCCGTGCACCACAACTATTGAGCCTGCACTCTAGAGCCCGTGAGTCACAACTACTGAGCCTGAGCACCTAGAGCCCGTGCTCCACAACAAGAGAAGCCACCGCAGATGAGAAGCCCCCGCACAACAACGAGATAGTAGCCTCTGCTCGCCACAAATAGAGAAGGCCCATGAGCAGCAACGAAGACCCAACGCAGCCAAAAAAAAAAGAATAAAGCCATCTCAGGGACTTCCCTGGCAGTCTAGTGGTTACACAGTTCCACTGCAGGGGCGCATGTTCGATCCCTGGTTGGGGAACTAAGATCCCGCATGCACGCGTCAAGGCCCAAATAAATAAAGCCATCTTGGAGGAAAGCAGAGCTAAGAATGTTTGGGAGAAGCAGAACTTTAATTTCATTGTTTAGGAGCCTTGATTCAGCCATGCCTGAAGGCAACATGCTACACGAACCAATACAGTCCCCCTTTTGATGAAGTCCAAAAGTTGAGTTTGTGTCGCTTGCAACCAAGCTCCTGGAACCATGACAGATCCCATAGCCAGTCTGATTCCCATCCTCTGGTATCTGGGCCCTCCTAGATGGCCACAGCCTTCTTCAAGAGTGCAATAGGCAGTCCCACAGGAAGTCTGGTCTGGTCTCCTTACCCCTGCATGGTCCGCGTCCCTCCACAAGCCTCCTGCTACACATGTTTATCTGAGGCAGCCATATACTTCCATGCAGGAGTGTGGTTTGTCCCCCACCACCCCATGACATAGATGACATAGCTTCAGAACTGAGATGTGGCCACAGCATCTAACTCTACAGTGTGGGCCTTCCCTCTCTTCCCGAGGCTTACTCTAGCCTTCTCGGGATGGATGCATTTCCATATCACAAATTCTGTGGTCTCTGTGACCTTTCGGGCACATTTACCCCTGGCACGCTGGCCAAATGACAGGACCTCCCTCGGAGACACCCAGGTCAATGCCCAGTATCGACAGCACCCTCCTGCCTCCTCTCTCTGCTCCGGCTGCCCTGTCACCCATCTCCAGGCCTCAGCGCAGGCAAGGCTCCCACAGCCCTGGCACGGAAGAAGGCTCCCTGCAAGCTTGCAGGGCTGCAGCCATGGCCCCTCACCGGCTTTGCAGGCACTTCCCTGCACTCAGAACCCCTCACGGACTGTGAGCCTAGAGCAGCCAGCGTGTCCCCGGAGAGCATGAACCCAAGGTCCACTGTGTCCGGCCGTGCTCCCGGGCAGCCCCCTGCAGCAGCCCGCCTGTGCCCCTGCCAGTGCCCTGCACAGCCGGCCAGCCGCCTCCTGGGGGGTGTTTCAGCAGAATGGGCTTGGCGGCCCACAGCTTCCCAGGCGGATGTGATGGCAAATAGCAGGCACTTGGCATATCTTCGGGATTTCTGAGCATAACAGAAATGTCAGGCAGATTTTAATGAAGGCTGTGTGCTTCTGGGGATTGACAGGCTGACACAGAATCCTAATTTTCAGATGGCTTGTTCTCAGGGCTTTCAGCACCCAGGGTCAGGGCTGAGGGGAGCCCCCCATACCCCTGGGGAGCCTAGGCCATCACCCATTTGTGGGAGCAGCCGGCCGACAGGCTCCCTTCCGGTGTCTGGCCCTGGTGCTGAGTCCTGATTTAGAAACCAAATGTGTTCTCTTCCTCACCCGCAGCAGTTGGACACCTGCCTTTTGCCTACACTTTGTGAGCAGCGTGTGGCAGAGGAAGCAGCGTCCCCTCGGCTGACGTCAGGAGGGCACAGCCAGCTTCCCTGGGCAGGTGTCACGTGGGCAGGCACCACCCAGGCGGCAGCTGGACAGGACAACTTACAGTGACTGCAGAAATCACCCTTAAGGGGAAACCCTGCTTTCCTGGTCAGCTCCAGAGGGCCAGGGGACCCTGACAAAGATGCCGGGGACCAGGGAAGGGCCGGCCATCCCCAGCATGTGGGGTAATTGACTGACCTGCACTGGAAGAAGTGCCTCCCCTTCGGTGAGCACAGCTGCGGTGCTTGGGGAGCTTGTCCCGGGGCCGGTGTGGCGTTTGGTGCTAGGAGACAGCGCTGAACTAGAGCCGCAGACTCCTGGGGCAGGCTGAAGGGACCTGAGCCCACCTGCAATCTCCAACACCACCACTCCCTGTAAGGGCACAGGACACTCTCTCAATTTATCGAGCAAATGTCGCCCTCCCTCCTGATGAGACAGCGGATTGCCCCTCACTTTCCACGGCGAAGGCCCTAGACCCTGCTCCCAGGAGCTCAGAGTCGGCTTGGAGGGACACAGCCCTCAAACAGGTAAACCACTAAGCTGGACAGCAATCACCGCCGAAAGAAAGAACAGGACCCTGTGTGGCAGGGGCCAGGGCCGGGGAGCAGGGGACTTACACAGGGGCTCGAAGGGCTTCTAGGAGGGGTGAGCAGTGGCCCCACCAGGGTGAGAACGCTGAGCTCTGCAGGCTCTTGGAGGGGCCCCAGGGCTGGGGGACATCAGGCTCTTTCCCGTCCTCCGGCTGGCCCCTGCCTCAGGCCTCCAGGCCTGGGCAGCCTCCGTGTCCCTCGCCACACTGGGGACACGAATGGGCAGACACCCTCAGCTTGGCAAGCCCAGTCACTAAAAGAGGCTGAGGGAGAGAGACAGGGGGTCAGATCTGATGGCCCCAGGCAGGCAGGGCCTCACACCCGCTGCCCACAGGCCCTCTCCCCCTGCCTGGCCCCGAAGGCACTCAAATCCGTGACTGTTCAGTCCAAATCCCTGGCCCCGGAAGGGCTGAAGCAAAGCTAGGAGCCCACAGCCAGGGATCCCGAATGTTACCGAACTAGTGGGACTGAGAGAGGAGCCCAGTCCCCCGAGCCAAAGAACACACTTCTGGGGACAGGGACCCAGAGTCTGGTGGGGGCCTGTGGCACAGCACAGCCCCAGAAGGCTTGCTGGGGGCCTCGGTTCCCTTGGGCCTCCACAGAGGGAGGATGTGGATGGGGCAGCCGGCAAGTAGGCAACCCCAGCGTGGGGATGGCAAGATGGCGGCAGGAAAGGTTGCTGTGGGAAGGGCCCCCAGTCCTCCCGGCCTGCTGGGTGGGTGAGTGTGGGCAGGCCTGGGGGCTGACCACAGGCCCCGCCAAGGCACAGGACGGGGCCCCTGACTCAGGAGACACACGTGCCTTCCTTCAGGAGTGCGGAGCCAGTCCTGCTGGGTCACCCACCAAGGGAGCGCCAAGGGGGCGTGGGAACGGAGGGCTGGGTCCAGGTGGTCCCTGGTGGAGGGACTGAGGGCCTGAAGGGATTCTGGCGGCGACACACCCATGGTCACCGCAGGGGTAGCTGAGCGGGCATGGCAGAGGGACCGAGTACCATGTCACAATGGCTGAGCAACTCCAAGCCTCCCTTGTGGCCGGAGGACCCTGCCGCCCCACAGCCTCTTCTCTGGGGGACTCAGCGCTCGCGCCCTGCCTCCTCTCAGCCCAGCTGACCCCCTGCCACCCACCCTTCCTCTCGGCTCCTGGAATGCACTGGGCTCCCCTCCCAGGCTGCTCCTCCCAGGCTCTGGGCCCCTGTCCTGGCCGCTCCCCTGCCTTTCTCTCAGCTCAGACCTTGCTCCTGCAGGAGGCCTTCCCTGGCTGTCCACTCTCAGGATGCCTGTGGGGGGGTCCCTTACATCCCTCACCTGTGTAACATCTAGAGGCACCCAGCCGGGGGTTGTGATGGGCCAGTGGTCGAGTACCTCCAGCCGGGCTCCCCACCACTGGGAGGACCTCTGTCCCCAGGTCTGCCCCTCCCCCGGATGGGAGGGGCTCTGACCTACCTGTGTCCCAGCACACAGCACCTGGCTCATCCCCCGGTGGCCTGAATGAATGAAGAATGGAAGGACTGAGTGAGTGGGCAAGGCCTCCTCCAGCCTCTCGCTCCTCCTCCTTTGCCCGCAGGCTATGGTTCCCCACTCCAGGAGGGGTGCACAGGGGGCAGCGTGGGTGGGCCCTAGGCAGGCGGTTCTGAAACCTAGGCACTGAGCTTCACAGGCAACCCCAAAGAGTAGCCAAGATCGATGCGCTGCCCTATTGACAAAGCCTCAGCCGTAACGCAGATATTGCTCACATTTTTATTGCGTTCATGTATGTTGGTTCACAGCAGTTTTGTCAATAAAAAAAACACTGCACAAAGTCTCACCTAAAACTGTCACCAAAAATTATTTATTGCTGTGATAACAGCAAATTAGATGTTAAAGGAGATTTGTGGCAGTGGGTCGGACTGAACACCAGAGACAAAGGCTGGTGGCATCTGGGGCCCAGGCAAAGGGAGCTCTAAAACCGGCATGGGTAAGCAGGTGCCATTGCCCACCGTCGCTCACCACCCCCTCTTCAGCTGGGGCTCAGGGTCGCCCCCAGGACAAGGGTCAGGGAGGTGAAGGCCTGGGCAGAGTCCACACCTACCAACCCCAGGGATAAGGTGGGGTGCGGGCACCAGAATCAGGAGAGGATGATTCTGACAAGGTGAGCCAGGAGGGTGTCCTCAAGGAGGTGACAGTTGGGCCACCTCTTGAACATCAGGCGGGTTTCAAACGTTCACTTCTCTGAAAAGGAAGCTGCACGAGCAAAAACCTGAGGGCAGAGAAATGCCTACCGTGCTCAGGACACAGGGCAGAGCACACTTGGCACATCTGCACACATGAATGGAGGGGCTCCGGGCACCTGGGCCGGCAGCACCTACTGAGCCTCTGTCTCCTTTCCTGTGGCCGCTCATCTAGTCAATCTATGGAGGCGTGTTTATACGATTCTTCCTTGGAAAATTTACTCTCGGGTTCTGGTATTTCATGGGCAAAGTATAAATTGTGGAGGTGGCACAAACCATAAAAGCGAGCTTTTCTTTTAAAATATAAATGTGCAGAGAGGTGCAAAGTGCAGAGGGGTGGAGGGAGAACCTTAGATCATTAGTGGCTCCTGCTTGCCTTCCCGACAATAATTGGTGGGCGGAGCGGCGCTGGCTGGGCAGGGAGCGGTGGGCGGCGGTGCCGCGGAGGGTAAATGGCACCAGAGGCAGAGAAATTGGCGGGGAGGGGAGGGAGGGGGCGACCTCTCTAGAGCAGTGCTTGCTATTTGGGGCAATTAACAAGAGGGCAGGGTTATTTTGTTTTTCCTGGAATGTCTGATTGGGGGCCAGAAATTTATATTTACACCGATTGGTTGGGCAAATGGGAAAGAACGCGTTTTTTAAAAGAATTAGTGGAAGATTTCTACTCCATACTGGCAGCCCTTTCCCTGCACATCTTTCTCTTTATGCGGTTTTGTCTCAGTGATTTGAGCATGTTCTAATTTTGTCATTCAAGCCATCTGACTTTCACTGCTCTATACAAACAAAACCTAATTTAGTCTGAGATGTTTTAAGTCATAACAATGACGGATGGCCAGGGTTCAGGTGTGGTGGAATATTTAAATACCTAGTCTATATTTTTCTGATATAAAGACAGGCAGCTTTTTGTACTCTGATTAATTATGATTTTGCATTTCAGAAAAAAAAATAGCTTTTCTATTCTACATTATTAATTGGTTATTTAATTAGGAATTCTCCAAGCTTCAGATGTTCAGAAGCTAAATCTGTGAGTAGGTTTAAAAAAAGCCGAGCTCCATCCTGTTGCCTTTTTGTATCTTATGAAGGTCACAATAAGACGTGATTGTTTGGCATAGCGGCAGTGAATTATGCCACCCAGACAAGCTTTTAACCTATGTGCCTTCACTCTGAGTGAGACACACGGGCATGTGCTCTCTTTAAACCGTTCTCTATTGAAGAGGATTCAATCACCATAATGAATCTGAGGCCAGGCAGCAATCTTCCGCACTGAAAGAATTTCTAAAAGATTGTAGAATTTGTAAAACGAACAGCTCGCAGTCTAAATGGCTGTGTGGGTGAATCAATTATTGCAAGGCCCCGAGTAGTCATAATATTTAGTACATATCATAGAGTGTTTCAGGTACAGTAAGATATGCTCGTTTTTCCCTGTTCCTGCTGGAAGGGGTCCCAGATGCCCGCAAACAACCCCAGCCGACCCATGGCACCCCATGAGAGCAGGGTCAAGCCACCCCATCCACATGCATGTCCACGGTGCACCCAGGCACACACACAGGCACGTGCACAGTGAGGAGGAGGCTGGTGTCTGGAGAGGCAAGGGCGCGGCTAAGGTGGCCCCCATTCCATCAAGTCCACCTCACCCACCCACGAGACGCTAAGTTGCCAGTTCTCTTTTGTAGAGCCTGGTTTTGAAGTTTCCTTATTAATACAATAATTATTTTTCTCTGACAGCACCATTTATAACCATCTACTCTGTGTCCAACTAGCCCCGTTTTCATTAATCAATGGGCATGGAGACGACTGTCATCACCTCTCTGGATTATGACTTATCGGCCTCCTGCAGGCTCCTTTCAAGTGGACACAAATCAGGTGAAGATGGAGCCTTTTTTGGCTCCTGTTGGGGAAGCTTCTTGCACATAGGCCTAGGTATTGTCTACAGACCTCTGCCTCAGAGAAGGGCATCCAGGAAATCCCCAAGGAGCTCAGGAAAGACTGTCTCACCATGCTTTAAACATTGTGAGACAGGCAGTGCCCACCTTGAGCACAGAGGGGAATCCCTCATGGGGTCCAAGGGGAACTTAAAAACCTCATGGTGTCATCAGGGCAAGAGTCCCAATGGCTGAAATACTACAGCCAGCCTATAACAAGACTAAAGATGTGTTAAAGGTGGATGTTGCAGGGATCTGGGTTGGGGTAGGGCCCCATGTGAGCTGTCCTAGAATGAAGCTGGGGTATTTTCCAGGTCCCTTTAGTGCAGTCCCCCAGAGGCTTCCATTAGCACTGCAGTGACCCTCTCCTCTGTTAGTACACTGCCATAGAAGTGATCACACAGCACATGCTCCACAGTTTCTCAAAGCCCTAGAAGTGGCATTGCTCAACATCCCCTTAACTTATGCTCCCTGGATAAGTCTTGCCACGTTGAGACCCACGAGGCCATAACTCTGCCTCCAGGGACGATCTTTAGCCCAGCTTTGCCCCTATAGTTGTGTGTTTGTCACAAACACTCTGACAACGTGAGTGGCTCACCATTCTCAGCTGGTAAGCAGATACAAAGAAAATCCCTCATATAGTTCTAAACTCTATGCAGCTCTTTCCTCCAGTGAACTTCACATTTGGGCACATTTGCTGATATAGCACAGAGTTAATCTAACTTAAAAGGAAGGCTGCTAGTAGCTGCAGAGCCGAGACTCAAGCCTGGATCTTGGGAGCCCTTTCCTCCCCCTTCCCACAGGGCATCACTTGGCTGGGTGCTTCTCCCTTAACCAGTTCCTCCCTGGATCACCCAGGGCACCCATGACTCTCCCCCCAGCAAAGAGCATATGCTGTCCTCCCAAATAGACCCAGAGCAAAGCTTCCTCACTAGTTCGCTCAAGTAGCAGCAAGTGGACCAGACCTCCCATTCCTAAAACATCCTCTCAGCTCAGTTCTAAGCTTCCTCATTCTCATACTCTGCTAAGGAAAACAGGAAATAAACAGAACCAGCCTGGAAAGCTACATGGCAAAAAGATCCATGGATAGAGACTATCAAGTACCTAGGAAGAAACCTAACAAAAGGTTTATAACTTCTACAGTAAAACTTGATTAAGGGCTGTTAAAGACGTCTTAACTAAATAGAGAGATATACCATACTCATGAATAGGAAATTTTAACAGTGTATACAGATGTCAATTTTCCCCCAATGGATCTATTGATCTGATATTATTTCATTCAAAGTTGCAACAGGGATTTTAAAGAAACTTATTAAATGACACGGAAGAATAAGGAGCCAAGAAGAGCCAGGATACTTCTGAAGATGAAAAGTGGAGAGGAAGGACTTGATTCACCATATGTCAGCACTTAGTATGAAGCCACGGTAATTAAGGCAGTGTGGTATGGCTGCAAGGAAAAATAAATCCACCAGAGAAACAGAGAGCCCAGAAACAGAACCTCACACTGAGGTATATGACAAAAGTTATGTCAGAACAGCACAGGGAAAAGGACCTGTTGAACAGGTGAAGCTGAAAAAAATAATAAGCCATCTGGAAAAAGAAGAAATTGTACCTTCCCCTCACACCATGTTGGAAAACCAAGTCCAGATGGATTAAAGACTTAAATGTTAAAAACGAAACTTTAAAGTTCCTAGTAGAAAATATGTCTAAATATCATTTAGACCTTGGGGTAAGAACAAATTTCCTTAAACAAACATCAATGACTATAAAAAATAAGATTAATACATTTGACTATATTAAAATTAAGAATTTTATATTTATCAAAAGATAACTCTGATTGTGCAACACAGGAAATAAGCCGATATTCTACAGAAACTATAAATTTAAAAATTGTGAATCATTGTATTGAACACCTGTAACATATACTATTGAATATCAGCTATACTTCAATAAAAAAAGAAACCTCTAAAAGTAAAAAGACAAATGATGTTTGTAACACACATAAATGACAAAAAAATTAATATTACAAATGTACTGAACTCCATATCAATAAGAAGAGCAGAAGCAACCCAATGGGAAAATAGGCAAGGGACATAAATAGGCATTTCACAGAAGAGTAAATAAATATGGCCATAAGAGAAAATGCTATACACTGAATGTGTGTTTTCTTCCAAAATTAATATGTTGAGACTCTAATCTCCAGTGTGATGATATCTGGAGGATTTGGGGAGGTAATCAGATCATGAGGGTGGACCCCCCTTTCTGAATGAGATTAGTGCCCTTATAAGAAGAAACATGAGAGAGATGATCTCCCTCTCTCTACCATGTGAGGAGACGGCAAGAGGGCAGCCGTCTATAAACTAGGAAGAGGGCCTTCACCAGGAACTTGATCTGCCAGCACCTTGATCTTGGACCTCCAGAACTGTGGGAAATAAATGTCTGTTGTTTAAGCCAACCTGTCTGTGATATTTGTTATGGAAGCCCGAGCAGACAGACAGACCGACATCATTGGTGATCAGGGAAATGCAATCAAGAGCATAATGAGAGACCACTTTATACCTATTTGATTAACAAAGAGTACCAGTCCAATAATACCAAGTGTTGGAGAGGATTGTTGGAGAGGCAATCACTTTAGAAAACATCTTGAAATTATCCCCTAAAGTTGAATATTCACTGTAATTCAACTCCTAGGTATATATACCCAAGAGAAAACCATGCATGTGTATAAAAGGAGACCTATATGAGAGTGTTTGCAGCAGCACTGCTCACAGTACCACGACCCCAGAAACAACCCAAACACTCATCACAGGAGAGTGGGATAACTAGCCGGTATTTTCACCCAGTGGAACACTCTAGGGGAACACGACAACTGAGTGAGCAATGTTGAGGTGTGAGAATATGGAAGAACCTCAGCA
The DNA here is from genome assembly GCF_963924675.1 of Phocoena phocoena. NCBI lineage: Eukaryota > Metazoa > Chordata > Mammalia > Artiodactyla > Phocoenidae > Phocoena > Phocoena phocoena. The sequence goes on from NC_089238.1 coordinate 20,361,677, forward strand.
CTATAACAGATTGCAAAAAGTAAGTCACAAAACATTATATACAGGATGGTACCCTTTGAAAGTTGGAAAGAACTAAATAAAAATATGTGACTTTAGGAATACAATGTAGACACAATAAAAATACATAGAAAAGAAAGCAAAGGAATAAACAGAGAATTGAGAGAATTGTAAAAGGAGGCGGGGATATGGAGGGAATCATAGGTTATTGTCAAATTCTTAGTTTGTGTTTTGGATAATGGGCTCATGTTACTAAGAATATCGCTTAAATAATTACACCACATATGGGCCATGCATAGTCCAAGGATGAGGGTAAATGAACCAAGGATTATGATAAATCCATTCTAGGAACTCAGGTCCAATTTTGTAAAAAATACGTATGCTTTGACCCAGAAATTCCTCTTCTAGGAATTCATCCTAAGGAAAATAATCAGATACATGTGCAAAGAGTTGTGTACAAGGCTGCTTAGGACCAAATTGCTTCTAATGGCAGAAAACTAGAAAGGACATGAATGTCCAACAATAGGGGATTAGATCATCATGCAATGGAATACTAAAGAAATTTTGAAAAGGTGGAATGGGGCGCATACGTACACCATGGAAAAAACTAAAATGAAATACAGCAGAAAAACTATGACTCTGATAGCATAGTGAGATTATAGGTGACTTTTTAAATGGAAGTATAGTTGTTGTAAGGTTATTCTGTAATTTTAAATGTAAATTTAAGAGATAATAAATGGTACCACTGCTGGGACGTGGAGGGGAGCATTTGGAACCAACAAGCCTCTTTTGCAGGCATTGAAAGAATTATTTCCTCATATGGGCAAGGACAACACTTTTATTATTTTAATTGCTTATATTATATACATTAAAATTTTAAAACTATGTTTACTGTTGAAACCTGGGGAAGAGAGAGGAAAATATAAATAAGTGTCTCAGAATCCCTCTAACATTGACGTTCTTCCTTCTAGTCTTCTTTGTCATTACTATGATGGTTAAATTCATGTGTCAACTTGCTAGACTGTGGTGCTCGGTTGTTGGTCAAGCACCAGTCTAGATGTTGTTTTGAAGGTATTTTTTAGATGTGATTACCTTTAAATCAGTAGATTTCTTGTAAAGTGGATTAGGCACCATAATGTTGGTGGGCCTCGTCCAATCAGCTGAAGGCCTTAAAAGAGAAACCTGATTCCCGGAGGAAGAAGAAATTCTGCCTCCAGACACCCCTTCAGACTCAAGCTGCAACATCAACTCTTCCCTGCGTCTCCAGCCTGCTGGCCTGCCCTGCAGACTTTGCCCAGCTCCCACAATTGCATGAGCCAGTTCCTTCAAATAAACCTCTCTCTCTTTCACTCTTGCTCTCTCTCAGTTTACACACACACACACACACGCACACACGCACGTGCACGCATGTGTGTATACATACATTCTATGGGTTCTGTTTCTCTGGAGAGCCCTAATACAATTACCTATATTTGCATTGTCTTTTTCACAAAATAGAATATTCATATCCTGTTTTCATATAATATTGAATACATCATGAGCATTAACCAATGTTATTCTATGTCTTTAAAAAGATTTTAATAGCCACATAATATATTTTTATAATTTATTCTTAGCCAGTTCCTTACTGTTAGACACTTGGATTTCCCAATATTTCACTATTGTATGTAATGTTGCAACTAACAGGCTGGAGAGATCATCTTTTCATCTTTGATTCAACTATTTCTGAACAATGTGGTAAAGAGATGCTGGACTAGCAGGCAGGGGCCAGGGTTGTAGAACTGGTTTGACGGCCTTGAGCGGGTGCCTCTCTGGTCTCAGCAGGGTGGCCTACGCTATTTCCACAGGCCTTTCCAGCCACTAATAACACGACCCCTAAGTTTCATGTTGGACCCACCCGAGCCAGACGGAGAGGGTGGAGCCTCTTCCATTCCCTCCCTCCCCACCCTGGTCCACCAGCAAGTCCTACCAATTCTGACTACAAAATATATATTTAATTTGTGCCTTTCTCTCCTGGTCTCTCTTCTTCCATGGTTCGCCTCCCACAATCAATTCTGAAGGAGTGGACTCAGTCGTTTTCTTTAAATGTAAGTCAGGTCCAGTCGCTGTCCTGCTCAGAACCCCCAGGGGCTTCCCACTGCCCCGAGAATAACACCCTTCATGGCCAGCATGGCGCAGGTGACTCTCCAAACATCTGGGGCCTCTTTCAGCCTTGGGTCCCAAACCCCAGTCCTACAACACAGGAGTTCCTGCCTGTGGCTCGCTCCTGTTCATCCTTCAGATCTGGTAGCTACTTCCCCCTCCAGAGAGGCCTTTGCTGACCCCCAGCCCCACCCAGTAATCCTCCAGGCCCATTCTGTGTTTATGTCTTTGCCTCTCTCGCTAGACTCTAAGTTCCATGAAGGCAGTGACCAGACCTGTCTTGTTTATTATTCTGTCTCCAACAGCTACCGCATAATAGAGGCTTGGTGAAGACTTCTGACTAAACAAATGAAGTATTGGGAATCCAAGCCTAGAGAAGCAGCATCCCTCCTCACAGGGCAGAAGAGCCACATATACAGGCTCCCGCCTCTCACCAACTCTCCCTTCACTAAACGTTTGGAATTCTGCCGTCAGGAGACTTCACAAAGGAAGGGGAGAACATCAGGGCATTCACAGCCCTGCCCAGCAACTGGAAGATGGCTGAGGCAGATGCATGTTCTGGTTAGAGGAGATGAATGGCATACAACCCCTTTCAAAAAATTCCTCATTTCCCCCAGGTTTGCCCCTTCCTCTCTCCCACAGGACGTAATGAGCTGCAGACCGCAGGTGCCATGTCTTCATTCATCATAGGGGGGCAGGGAGAGAGAGAGAGCTGTACATCCTGGTTTGGGGATCTTTGGGCCCTGGCAGCCAGCCTCGGGCAATGAAGTGGTAGAGAGGAGAGAGAGGGGGAGAGGGAGTGGGAGGTTATCACCATGCACTGGTCTAGATTTCTGAAGTTTTGACCAACTGGGAGAAAAGGAGGTACGTGAGCAGCCGTGGGCAAGCAGAAGTGCAGCCTCCCCGTCCATGGAATCTATGCATTCTAACCAGGCAATCCACATGTTCCCTTCCTGCCCTACGTGAAGCGCTAGCGTGAAGGAATTAAAGGCTGAAACACTGGGACCTTGGGAAAGACCTTTTCCCATCTGAGCCTCTGTTCACTTGGAGGTCCTCTGGGTCTGCAGCCCACCAGTCTGCAAAGAGGATGGTGATGGAACAGAAAAAGGCAAGACCACTCAATCAAGGAAATAGAACCAAAGCAAACCTTCAAAGGACAAAGAAAACTTGTGCTCACTCCACACAGAAAAATGGATCACCTTCCTTTAGGTACTTCCACATTCAATACTACATCATGGGCCCACAGCCTTCTACATGGTGCTGTCTGGATTTCTGCAGTGAGGACATGGCTCGAAGAAGTAGAAGGACATGCCCAAGCTCGCCAGCATTCTCTCTGACAACATCTCCCATGGGCATGGAAATGAGCTTCCCCGCAAAGAACATATGTCAGATAACCTTTGTTAAGGCAGCTGTCAGTCACCACCTCGGTCCTCTCTAACTGTGGAAGGGAACCTCTTTCCTGAGGAATCCTTGACGTGCTTGCACTGCCAGCCTGTGCCATAGGTCCCCTCAGCACTGAGACCGTGGGCTCTTCACCCCCACACACGCGCATTACATACATCTGTTTATATGGAGCTTTGGCGCTCTCTGGATTGCACAGCAGTGCAGCCTGCTGATGAGGTTTGCTGTTGACATTTCAACATTAGCTGGCTTTTGTCAATTGTGGCAGCCTAAGAAATTCTATCTTAAGGGCTGCTCTTTATTAAATTTGCAAGATACAAAACTGTGACTGACAAATAGTCTCCTTTCCCTTTGCAAATGCATAAATAATGGTCAGCAACTCTCAAGTAATTAAAATGTTCTAAATTTAAACAAAAATGAAATCGCCAAAGATTTACAAGGATTGGGGTATCCTACATTTGGCCTAACGAAACATTTTCGTGATATTTTCCAACAGTTATCAGCAGATCTTTGGGGAATGAGAATGAGGGAGAAGGCGCAGCAGGGGAGAAAGCAGAGGAAAGAATATTTACATGGGCTTCCTTGTTCTATGTTTTACCAAACTTTGTCACAGAATCTTCTATGCGACTCTTTTATGTGCTATCGGTGACATAATTCCTGTTTTTTTCCCCAGCCATTATATATGATAAATAAAACAATGCTCTGAAAACACTAAGATCTCTCATCAATGTCATTGTGAAAAGGGCCCAGATAAATGAGTCCTGGAATCAAAGGCAGATGACATGGCTGACCATGTATCATCTTCTATGTATTGAACGTAGTCTTTGTAAAGATAGAGCGGTAATAAAAAGTGGTATTGTGTGCTCTGAAAGGCTGTGTGGGTCTGTGCATGACTAATCTGTCTTTCTGCATTATTTTATTCAATCTTCTCTGACTTTATGCCTTTGACATTTTTGCTACACTCAGTAAATTTGAGTGAATAGGCAATTTTAAAGAATTTTTATAGGGCTTCAGAGAAGTCATATGCAGACAGTATCTTTGTTCAAATTTAACAGTTTAAATATTTCCTTTGTCTAGGGTGCAGAATAATCTTTAGACAAAAAAAAAAAAAAAGAAAGAATGCTTTAGCCTTAAGATTTTAACAATGTTTCCTAAAACAGTTCAATTATTAAAAAAAAAAGTTTATAATCGAGGAGCTGCTCAACTTTTCCAATTTTATCATTATTATAACAGGAGACTGGCCTCTTTCTACAGATTAAGGTGTTCCTTCTTTCTCCAGAATCCAGAGATACAGAAGATGCAATTAAAAGGGATTATTTTGAATCTAGAGTTCAAAATGGCCTTATTTGAGATCACCCATTTTTTCTGACTTCGTATTGCAAGGGTACTTGTCTCTAAGGACATAATGACTTCGTTGCATGTCTTTAATTTACTGTGTACCTTGTTATCTGTTCATTATCTAATCTATAACATTAGTTTAGCTAAGCACTTTCGATAATTTGCAGCACAGAGAAGTATCCAATATGAAATACAAAATTATTTCCCTTGCTAAATTGGGCAGAAGTTCTCACCTGAAGTGTACCACACCATACGTTTCAGTAAAATCACTCCCTTCTATTTAGGCTATTAAGCCATTTAGAGGAAAGTTGGGATTACTTGATAAAACTGTTTGGGCTAGCAGGTGCTAGCCTCATAGTTTTGGCTTATGAATACTTTTAAAAAGATTATTAAACTATGTAAAGTAAACCTAAACTTCAGATGAACCCATCCTGGTGGATTCGTACAGCCAGTTATATTTTACAGTATCTGTAATATCAAAAACATAGTCCACACATTTCATTTTTATGAATCACTCCATAAGCCCACATCCAGCAGGGTGACTGAAGACTTGTGCTTAGTACCTTTGAGGTGCTTTCAAGAAACTGGACCTCAGGAGTCCCTTAAGGGGGAAGTAGGATATTTCGGGCAACGGGTGACCTACATGCTCTCACAGTCCAGTGCAGTTGAGCCCTAGGGTTTGTATTCTGGAGCAGAAGTTGGGTGAATGGCAGAAGGCGTTTTCCCCAAACACACAGGGAAGGCTAAGGGCACAGAGCTGTTAGCTCTGGCCTCTTGCAGGACCAAGCCAGTGCACACCCCTGCTCACTGCTTCTGTACCTGACTGGAGGTTCACCACCATCTTTCACAGGGGCTTAAGGCGGGCAGGCAATGTTAGATCCCTCTAAGGGGAAGCAGGGGCGGCGGTACACCAGTTACTGGAGGGCGAGTAGCTGACCACAGCAGGGGAGGGCTGCGATGGGGCCAGAGAACGGCCCCTTCAGGTTCTGTTTCTCAGAAAGCAGCAGCCTGTACAGAGTGTAAGAAGGCCCAGAAACCCAGGAGCCTGGCCATGGTTCACATACAGCGAACGAAACCATCGGTCACAAGCGGCTCTGTGTCGGCCCCCAGCCCTCCATGTACACAGAGTGGAAGACAGCTTACATCTCACTGAAAACACAAGGTAATAAGTACACAAGTGACGTCCCCAACACTTTTGTAATCATCTAGCAGAGAATGAGATCTGGATGCATCATGTCTGGGTTTGTGACTTCTGCCTTGTAAATGGGTAAACATTTCACATCTCCATGAAAGACTGAAACATGAATCCCCTATCTTTTTTCATAGCAGACACAAACAAATACTACTTTTTATCACTGCAAAGCACTTGATATAAGTTCATTAAAATGAAAGATTTTAGAGAGCCCCAAAATGTAGGATATGATTCATGTAGAGATCCCGGATAACAGATGTGGTTTCTATTATTCTCCTACCACAAAAAAGACTAATCCTCCTCCTGCAGGAAGAATGTGTTACCATCCTCTTTATGAACCATTTTCATAAAACTGAATAAACAACAAACACATCCATGATTGGCTATGACAGATCCCCATTTATTTATTTGACTCAAATCCTAAGGAAAGGTCTGTTTCTGCACATTTTTATTAAATAACAAAACTTAAAAATGAAATTGCTGGGGCTTCCCTGGTGGTGCAGTGGTTGAGAGTCCGCCTGCCGATGCAGGGGATGCGGGTTCGTGCCCCGGTCCGGGAAGATCCCACATGCCGCGGAGCGGCTGGGCCCGTGAGCCATGGCCGCTGAGCCTGCGCATCCGGAGCCTGTGCTCCGCAACGGGAGAGGCCACGACAGTGAGAGGCCTGCGTACCGCAAAAAAAGAAAAAAAAAAAAATTGCCCACTATCTCCAAAATAAATAGAAAATAAAACATTCTACAACTTACAGAGATCTTAACAATGTTATCAGGCAGGTTGTGGAATTTGCATTTTTAGAGCCCTGTTCCTTAAAAGTGAAACAGTGGAGGAGAGGCCCTCATGCCAGTCTGCTTTTTCAGCCCAGCCTGAGTTCTCTATGCTTGAGAGCACCTTATGGTGCTGTAACTAACCTCAAACCTGGAGCAGCAGGGGGGCAACAAACCTCAGAATACAGCAATGTCATGCTTTACAGGCACTCTCTCAGCAACAGCATGAATGAGGGGGGAAATTGGTTGCCTAGGAAACCCTCTAGTCCTGGTAATTATTACTGTAACTGACTGCACACCCCACCTATAACAGAAATGAATAACAATTTATAACCGCTGACTGGCAGCTTTCTGTTGGTGCCTCTGCTCACCACTGCTACCTACTGGCGTGCAAAATTAGTTACATGCAAACAGTGGGGTTTGCCAGAGAGAAAAACCACCAGCAAAAAGAACATTTCGAGAAATCTCCCATCTTCCTCCACCAGGTTCTGAGTATAGTTCAGCAAATTGCTGCTCGATCAATAGAGCAAAAATGAAAAGTGCTTTGTGTTCATGTATACAATGGGGGTTGAGCAATCTAATGGAAGTTGGTCATCTCAATTAAAAGCAATTTCATATTGTGACATGAACTAGACCAAAAAAGGGTACTTAATAAGGTTAACAGAGGCTAAATAATAGCATATATCTTAACCTCAAATAGATGACTCACAAGCTATTTAATAGTATAGAATTTGATACTAAGCAAAACTGCTATAAATAAAACCCTATCTGGTAGTTTTGATCAATTAAACTACATAATTAACAAAGATGGTCCATTTATCTTAGGTTGTCTAATTTGCAGTACAGTGTTAAAGTACCTCTACTGGAAGACTAGTTTGTTTAGAAATTAGAACATTGACAGTGATTTACTGGATTTGATTTAAAAGACACAGCAGGAGTTGGCAAAATTCACATATCATGGGGTTAATGTGGGTTAGAATGTAGCTATTTGTAATACAAAAATATTGCATACCAAATACACACATCTAATTTCTTTTAATCCTAGTTCATCTTTTTGCAGAAGTCGTTACTTTGCTAAAATGAACAACAAAAACAGCTGTATTCACCACTATTAGGATACAGAAATCTGCCATTTTCAATTTCCAAAGCAAGAGAACGCTGCATGGGTAATGAGTCAAGCACTGGTTCCCGAGAAGACATCAACTGACTGATAGCTTCTTCAACCCCAGTCTGACCCAAGAGGATAGGTATTCCCACTGCAGGCAGCCAGTTCCAGCCGCGGCCGCCATACATTCAGGCTCCGTGAGTCACAAATTCTCTCTGGTCAGTGGTTTTCCAAATAGCCCCAAAGGGGACAAATAGCCCCAAAGTTTGCTGAGGCTAGGTGAAAAATCACAAAGATGTAGGGTGTGAAGAATAATAATAGTGAAACACTCAGCCTTTCCATGGTGTGGTTCAGGCTCAACCCTTGGAACTCTCAAATCCTTCAGTGTTCTTGGGATTCACTGTCATGAGGGAATGTTCCCTAATACATCTGATATTAAATATCATGGAATTTCCCATCCCACACCCTAATTAGTTGATTATATTGTAACTTAAAAAGTAATTTTTCAAAAGTATTTTACAGTTTTAAAATCAATAGATTTGCTTTTTGTGTTTTCTTCCCTTTAATCAATTCTAGGTATAATTATTACTACTTATCTCTTTGCTTTTCAGAAATCAACAAATTTCAAAAAAATTTTCTTAATTCTTCAGAGATTCTTGCATAGTTCTAACACTGACATAGCCATTGAGAGTTACTCTCTTATTAAAAGACCCACTAGAGATCACATTGGAAAATGCAACGGCGACACACAAGTCTTAAGTATGAAGACACCAGACCCACATCCTAAAACACATTTAAGTTCTGACAAGCATTTGCAAACTTCACTTTTCTGAAGAGGGTTTGAGTGCTGTTCCTTAGTTACACCTCAATTATCTCCTAACAAGTGCCCCTTGAAAGCTTTTCAATAACTTTAGAAAATTAAACTTACTCTTTTAGCCTTTGTGACCACAGGTGGATCTAGCCTAAACACTGCTTTATATATCTTAGAATATCAAAGCCTGCTCTAATGCACAAAAATTTTGACTTCACTACAATTTTCACCAGGTTATATCATTCCCCACTTGCAAACAGAATTAATCACCAAATCATCACTGACATCCCACTCTTACCTTCAATTTAGCTTCCAAAACCCCAAATGTGCATTGGCAAAAAAATCTTGGATCCCCAAAAAATAGTTTCCAAAAATACATGTTTACTAATTAATAGACTCAGGGTTCTTATAACTTGAATATAGCATAAATAAAACCCTGTGTAGGCTTTAATTTTACTAGCTCTACCCCCAACAAGAATACCAGGATTCTTTCCATCCTGTACATCTATTGATTTCTACCCTGCCTAAAGTACTTCCTCTAACATGAAGTAGTTGCCAATTCTCTTACCCCAAAGAGGACAGATGACTCTGTTTGAACCCCCAATGCACATCTCTTACAGCACTTCTGGTGTTCTCCTTTGATTCACACACTTGACCTGCCTTCCCAAATAAGGTAAACCACATTAGTCCATGAAGCCAATATATGGCCCTTTTTAGGGCATAGAAGAGCACTTTACACAGAGAAAATGCTCAGAAATACTATAGACAATATACTCTGTCAGCCTTTCTGCTATAAAATCTCTAGAAATGCTATAAAATATGATAAATATCTTCTGAGATATAGAACCTAGTATGCAAAAAAGTTAACAGAAAGTTAAAACCATTAGCATCAGGTTGGAGCTGTCCTGGGAACTAACCCAGAGGTTTATATTTTGAAAGCTCAGGAAATAGGAGGCAAGTCTTTGGGATCAATGAAGGAGTGTTAGAACTGAGACTGGCCATGAAGAGCTAAGCCAGAGTGAAAGGACAAACCAAGATGCATTTTCCCACCATCAAAATAAAACAGCAAGAAAACTTGTTTCTATCTGCCGGAGTTCTAGGTGGGGCGGGTTGGGGTGGGGTGTCCCCTGGGAATGTGTAACCATAAGCTAGTGCTTGCAAGGGGAGAATTCTGAGGAACTGCAAGCAATGAGATTAACTGAGAAATTCCAGTCAAGGAACGTAACATAAAGAGGTCCTGCCAATGACTTCTGATTCTAGTCTTGAAGGAGTAAACTGGTACAGAACTTGCCCTTCTACCAGAAACAGCTGAAAAAACTGCACAAATACATGACACAAGTGTTCTTAGGCACTAGGAACAGAGAGAAACAAATGAGGTGCATCCTATCATCCCTGTGGCTTTCTCTCTCAAAGTATCAAGGTCACGAAAATCAAGAAACTGAGAAATTGTCACAGATAGGATGAGGCTAGAAGACATGACCACTAAATGCAATGTAGTATCCTAGAATGTATCCTGGAAAAAAAAAATGACACTGATGGGAGAACTGGTGAAATTCAAATAAAGTCTGTAGTTCAGTTAATAGTATTGCATTGTGCTAATTTCTTAGTTTTGACAAACATACCTTGGTAATATAACATGTTAGCATTAGGGGAAACTGAAAATGGGTGAAGGATCTATGAGAACCTGCTCAATTATCTTTGAAACTTGTCGATAAATCTAGACTTATTTCAAAATAAAAAGATTAATAATTTCTGGCATCAAATAAAAAATTACTAAACATGAGAATAAGCAGCAAATTGTGACCCTTAATCAGAAGGAAAATAAGTCAGTAGAACTACAAACATGCTGTAGGAGTTATAGAAATGGTAGAATTAGCAGACAAGAACTTTACAACAGCTATTGCAAATATGCTTAATGATTTAAAGGAAATTATTAACATAATGGAGAGGGAAATGAAAGATTTTTATATATAATAAAAGAACCAAATGGAAATTCTAGTGTAAAAAAAGACAATATCTGAAACAAAAAACTTACTGGATATGATCAAAAGCAAATAAGACGTTGCAGAAAAAAAAAATCAGTGAACTTAAAAACATATCAATAAAAACTACCTAACATGAAACACAGAGAGAAAATGGATTGAACAAAGATGAAGAGAGCCTCAGTGACCTTATGGCACAATAAAAGTTGTGTATTATAAGTGTAATTGGTGTTTGTTCCAAAAGGAGGAGAGAGGGTTAGGGACCAAGCAATATTTAAAGAAATAATGGCCAAAATATTTCCAAATTTGATGAAAACCCTAAATCCACAGATCCAAGATGTTCAACAAAACCCAACAAGACTAAACATGAAGAAAATCACACTTATGCACATCATAATTAAATCACCAGAGGAAAAAGATACATCACATTTGGAAGAACAACAATAAGACAACACCATAAAATGAAAACATCTTCAAAGTGCTAAAGGAAAAAACCCCAATATACATAGGATTCTATACCCAGCAAAAATATCTTTCAAAAGTGAAGGCCAAGTAACACTTTTTCAGACAAAAATTGACAGAACTTGGTCTATCACACCAGTGCTAAAATAATTGCTAAAGGAAGTTCTACAGACTGGAGGAAAATAAAATCAGATGGAGACCCAAACATACAAAAAGTAATGAAGAGCACTAGAAATGGGAAATTCATGAGTAGACATTAAAGAATTTTACATGTTTTTAAAAAATTGTTTAACACATAATTGAGAGGAATGGCAAAGTGAAGACCTTTGCTAATATGTTTCCCAAAAAGAAAAGATAAAATTGGACAACATCGTCAAAAACAATTATTTCAGTACTCTGAAAATTGACCAAATGCATAAAACAAATTGAGAAGTTCGTATTCAAGAAAACCACTGAAACTTGGGTAAGAATGATAGCAGTGTAACATTTTACCCACCCTCTTTCACCCCACCTCCTCTGGAGCAACAGTTCTAACAAGGTGGGACAACTTATGAAAACCAGAGGCATTTATGCAGAAGGGAGCTGACTATATTTGTAGCAACATGGAAAACCCCAATGCCCAGGAGCTTTGCCAAAAAAAAAAAAGGGAAAGGCCCACATCACAGCTGACCTGAGGTTGCAAACCAGTTAGGCCAACCAAAAGAGACCAGAAGACTGACTGGAAATTCCACAGGAGGATCTAAGGAGATAACCATGAGCCTTGATACACTCACGGTTTTAAAGATCGTGGGCATGTTAGGTTATCTGTGTACATGTTGATGAGACACCTTAGCTATCTACACACATGTGCATGCATACACATACAAGCACACATGGAAGAAACACAGAAAGCCTGAGTGAAGCAAAAATAAAAACTTGGAAAGATCTGTAAATTGCATGAATCTTGAATGTGTCCTCTAAACCACACACAGGTGCACTGACAAACGATAGGGGTCTTATTGGCCCAAGATGTTTCAGTATAACCTCTGACCAATCAGCAGCTGGCCACTAAGATGTAATGATCCAAGGGCAGTCCATAAGAGGACAGGCTTAAAAATAAAAACAGAATTAAAAAATATATATAGAGAGAGAGACATCAGAGGCTATACACTATGGAAGAAACAGATTCCACATAACTATTCCAGGCAAGTGACAGAAACAAACAAACAAAACCCAACAACCACCCCAAGCAGGAGGATCAGAATCCAGAGTTGTTAACAATGTACTACTTGAAATGTCCAGTTTTAAACAGGAAAGTGTGGCCCATACACTTGAAAAAAAGGCAGTAAATAGAAACTATTTATATAGGGGTCCAAAAGTTGGATTTAGCAAAGGGTTTAAAGCAGCCATTATAAATATGTCGAAATGGAAATTCTGGAGTTAAAAAGTACAATACTTAAAATGAAAAAGTCATCAGAGGGATTCAACAGCAGATTTGAAAACTGGCTAAAAGAATAATCAGTGAACTCAAAGACAAAAATTATACAATCTGAAAAACAGAAAGAAAAAGAAGACGACTGAATTAAGTATGAGAGACCTATGGGGTATAACCATAGCCAATCATATCAACACACGAATAATGGGAGTCCCATAAGGAGACTGTTCTTCAGATTGTATAATTTCTATTGATTCGTCTTTGAGTTCACTGGTTCTTCACTTAAGTTACTGTACTTTTCAACTCCAGATTCAAATCTAATAGATTGTGATGTTAACATGCACACTGTAACCACTAGAGCAACAACTAGAGCAACCACTAAGAAATAGTTTAAAAAAAAATCAAAGGAATTAAAAGGTTATACTAAAATATATTTATTTGACACCAATAAGGCAATCCAACGAAAAACAGGAACAAAAAAGACATGAGACATAAAAAACAGCAATATGGCAGAGGTAAATGAACCATATCTATAATTATATGAATTAATAAACACTCCAATCAGTATGTAGACTGTCAGAATGGACATTTTAAAAACAAGGTTCAACTATATGATATCTATAATACACAATTGTTAAATTCAAAGATACAAACAGGTTGAAACTAAAAGGAACACTATGTAAATGCAGTCATAAGAGCTGGAGTAGTCATAATAGTATCAAACAAAACAGCCATAGACTTTAAAATAAAAATGTTACTAGAGAAAAAGAGGGCATCTTGTAATAATAACAGTATCAGTTAATCAGGAAGATATAACAATGACAAATATATACACACCTAACAACAGAGCCCAAAAAAAGTACATGGAGCAAAAACTACCAAAAATGAAAGATATGACAACTCAACAATTGTTTGAGTCCTCAATACCCCACTCTCAATAATGAGTAAAACAAGTAGACAGAAAATCAGCAAGGATACAAAAGACAGCAATATCAATGAAGCTGGCATGTATAGAATACTCCATCCAACAAGGAATACAGACGTTTCAATAACACACAGGAGAGAACATATGTTATCCATAAAAAAAGTCTTAATGAATTTTAAAAGACTAAAGACATACTAAGTATTCTCCAGACACAACAAAATTAAAGTGGAATCAATAATAGATAGAAACTTGGAAAATACTCAAGTATTTGAAAATTAAACAATATATATTTAAATAAATCATGGCTCAAACCAGACATCTTGAGAAATGTCTCAATGTTTTGAAATAAAGGAAAATGAAAACATCACAGATCAAAAGTCACTGGATACATCTAAAAGAGTACTTAGAAGTTAATTTATATCTTTAAATGCCTATATTAGAAGAGAATGATCTCAAATCAATACCTTAAGTTAATACCTTAAAAAAACAGAAAAGGAAGACCAAACTAAGCCTAAAGCAAGGAGAAGGATGGAAAGAATAAAGACTGGAATCAAAAATCAATAAAATAGTAAACAAGAAAAGCAGAGAAAAATCAATGAAATTAAAAAAAATGTTTCCTTGAAAAGATCAACAAAATTAACAGGTCTTTAGCTAGAATGACCAAAACAATAAGAAGACACAAATTAGCCAAGTCAGAAATGAAAGGGGAGACATCATTACCAACCCTACAGAAATTAAATGGGTTATAAGGGAATGCTATGAGCAACATTATGCCAAAAAATGAGACAACTTACATGAAATGGACAAATTCTTACAAAGCCAGTTACCAAAATGGGCTCAAGAAGAACTAGAAAATCTAAACAGACATCACAAGAAACTGAGTAGTAATTACAAATCTTCCCACAAAGAAAAGCCCAGGCTGGATGGTTTCACTGACAAATTCTATCGAACATTTGAAGAAGAAATAATACAAATCCTTCACAATCTTATTCAGAGGAGGAAAAACACTTCCCATCTCATTCTATGAGGACAATATTATCCTGATACAAAAGCCAGACAAAGACATTATACAAGAACAGAGGACTACAGACCAATATCCCTCATGAATATCTGCCATAACATTAGCAGCAAACCAAATTCAATAACATATAAAAAGGATTATATACAGCACAGGATTATACAATATACAACAAAAGGATTATATAAAGTGAGATTTAGCCCAGGAATGCAGGGTTGGCTTAACATCAGAAAATCAACTAATGTAACACACTGCATTAATAAAGAACAAAATCACACAATTATCTCAATAGATGCAGAAATAAACATTTGACAAAATCCAGCCCCATTCATGATAGAAAACTCCAACAAACCCAAGAATAAAAGAAAACTTCCTCAACCTAATAAAATGTATCTATGCAACACCTATCACACTTAATGGTGTAAAACTGAATATCTTCTCCCCAATCAGAAACAACACAAGGATGTCCATTCTTACCACTACTATTCAATACTGTACTAGAGATTCAACCTAGTGCAAGCAGTTAAGAAAAAGAATACAGACAGAAAAGAAAGGAGTAAAACTCTCTTCATTCACAGATAACATGATCCTGTGTGTAGCAAATCCTAAGAAACACCAACACACACATGACAAAAACTAATAATTGAGTTCAGGAAGGTTTCAGGATACAAAGACAACATACAAAAGTCAATTGTATTTCTATATACTAGCAGTGAACAATTTAAAAATGACATTAAAGAAACAGTTCTCTTTACAATAGCATCAAAAATAATGAAATGCGGGCTTCCCTGGTGGCGCAGTGGTTGAGAGCCTGCCTGCCAATGCAGGGGACACGGGTTCGTGCCCTGGTCTGGGAAGATCCCACATGCCGCGGAGCGGCTGAGCCTGCGCGTCCGGAGCCTGTGCTCCGCAACAGTGAGAGGCTCGCGTACAGCAAAAAAAAAAAAATAAAATAATGAAATGCTTAGGAATAAATTTAACAAAAGATGTTTAAGACTTGTAATCTGAAAACTACAAAACATTCCTGAGAGAATTAATGAGGATCCAAATAAGTGAAGAAACATTCCATATTCCTGGATTAAAAGACTCAATATTAACATGGTAATTCTCCCACAAACTCATCTATAGATTCAATAAATCCCTAAAAAAATCCCAGTAACATTTACACAGTAGTAGATAAGATGAACCTAAAGTTAACATGGAAATGCAAAGAGTCCCAAACAGCCAAAAACATTTTAAAAAGAGAGTAAAAGTTGGAGAACTTAACAGCTTACCACAAAGCCACAGTAAATCAAGACCATTTGGTACTGATATAAGGATAAACAAATATATAAAACACAATGGAGAATATACAAAGAACAACTTCATAATCAACTGATTTCAAAAAGGGTGTCAAAAAATTCATTGTAAAAAAGGACAGTCTTTTCAACAAATGGTTCTGGGACAATTGGGCATCTAATTGAATTTAGACCCTTGCCTCACACCATACATAAAAATTAACTCAAAATGGATCATAGCCCTAATTCTAAGAGCTAAAACTATAAAACTTCTATAAGAAAACATAGGAGAAAAATTCTTGTGATTTGGGGTTAGGCAAAGAATTCTTAGATGCTAAAAAGTACAATCTTTAAAAGAAAAAAATTATCCAAAAATAAACTGGACTTCATCAAAACCAAAGACTTCTGTGCTTTAAAAGATACCATTAAAAAATCAAAAAGTCACAGACTTAGAGAAAATATTTGTAAATCATGTATCCAATAAAGGACTTATATTTAGAAAATGCAAAGAACTCTTACAACTCAATAAGAACCCAATTAAAAATTGAGCAAAAGATTTAACTGTAATCTCTCAAGTAAGTTAAGCTTAAATTCACCATCTGACCCAGCAATTCCACTCACAGGTATCTACTCAAAAGAAATAAAAACATGTCCACACAAAAATTTGCATATGAATGTTCATAGCACCGTTATTCACAAGAGCCAGAGAAATGAACAATCCAAGAGTTCATCAACTAGGAATGAATAAATAAATGTGGTATATCCATACAACAGAATACTATGCAGTAAAAAGAAAGAACAATCTATTGTTGCATAATAAAACATGGATGTAGCTCAAAAACCTTAACGCTAATTGAAAGATAGATGCTAAAGACTATATATGCATGATTCCATTTAAATTAACTGTCCAAAAAAGGTAAATCTGTACAGAGAAAGCAAATTAGCGGTTACCTGAGGCTGGGGATATTAATGGGAACTGACTATAAATGGGAAAAAAGGGATCTTTTTAGCATGATGGAAATGTTCTAAAACTGGGTTTAGTGAGTTAGTGGCACAACTTGAAATGTTCTAAAACCCATCAAATTGCACACTTAAAAAAGGATGTTATGCAGGCACATGAAAAGATGTTCAACATCACTAATCATCAGGGAAACGCAAATTAAAACCATGAGATATCACCTCACATCTGTCAGAATGGCTATCATCAAAAAGAACACAAATAACAAACAATGGTGACGATGTGGAGAAAACGAAACCTTCCCACACTGTTGGTGGGATGTACATTAGTGCAGCCACTGTGGAAAACAGTATGAAGGTTTCTCAAAAAACTAAAAATAGAACTACCATATGACTCAGCAGTTTCACTCCTGGGTATATATCTGAAAAAAACAAAAACACTAACTTGAAAAATACATGCACCCCAATGTTCATAGCAGCATTATGTACAATTGCCAAGATATGGAAGCAACTTAAGTGTCTATCAACAGGTGAATGGGTAAAGATGTGGTGTGTGTGTATGTACATACACACATACATGCAAAGGAATACTATTAAGCCATAAAAAAGAAGAATGTAATTTTGCCATTTGCAACAACATGGATGGACTTCAAGGATATTGTGCTATGTGAAATAAATCAGACAGAGAAAGATAAATACTGTAATGATACCACTTATATGTGGAATCTTAAAAACACAACAAACTAGTAAATATAAAAAAGCAGCAGACTCAAAGGATATTGAGAACAAATTAGTGGTTACCAGTGGGGAGAAGAAAGGGGGGAGGAGCAATACAAGGGTAGCAGATTAAGAGGTACAAACCATTATGTATAAAAAAAGCTACAAGGATATATTGTACAACAGGGAATATAGCCAATGTTTTAGAATAACTACAAGTGTAGGATAACCTTTAAAAACTGTGAATCACCATCTTGTACACCTGTAGCTTATATAATATTATACATCAACTATACTTCAATTTAAAAAAAACCAAAAGGATGTTATGGCATACAAACTATTCCTCAGTAAAACTGTTCAAAAAAACTGGAACCAAAGTACCACAAACACTAAAGTGATCACAACACTGTCTGGAAAGAGGGTAGCTATAATAAAAGTGCACATTTTTGGTTTTGTTTTGCGGTACGCGGGCCTCTCACTGTTGTGGCCTCTCCCGTTGCGGAGCACAGGCTCCGGACGCGCAGGCTCAGCAGCCATGGCTCACGGGCCCAGCTGCTCCACGGCATGTGGGATCTTCCCGGACCGGGGCACGAACCCGTGTCACCTGCATCGGCAGGCGGACTCTCAACCACTGCGCCACCAGGGAAGCCCGAACTAGCTATATTTTTATACAAAATACTTCAAGGCAAAAAAACCCCGACACTGTCACTAGGGCTAAAGAGAGTCACTATGAGGCCTCTGTATTATGAACATACTATTCTATACTATTATAGAACAGAACAGTGTATTACATATCTGTGTATTATATATAATGATGTCTAAGTTTACATAAAAATGAGTTTTTCAATGAAATACTGTTACACTATTTCTACTTTTACTAATCTCCATCTGCACATTCCTTTTATGCACATGGCCAAATCATCGAAACTTCACCTCCATGCCACCAGGTCAAAATTAAGAATTCTCTTAATGTGTAAATTTTAAGTAACAAAGCAGTTTTCTAACTCATACTTTTTAAAAGGTGACCTCATTGCGAATAAGCAAGACTATACAGATATACAGATCACACATTTCCTTACTAGTTATGTGCTCCTGTTTCGAGGGCAATTTAAACATTAAAAAAAAAAAAGTGTTAAGACTGATGATTCTGGAGCAAGGCTGCCTGGAATTTTAACCCCAACTCCACCATTTAATAGTTGTGTAGCTTAAAACATTGCTTAATCTGAGTTAGTTTCCTTATCTCTAAAATGGGGGAAAGGGATTGAAAAATAGTGCCTACCTCGCTGGATTGCTTTATTAAATGAAATGATCCACATAAAGTATATAGAAAATGCTTGACACAAAGTAAGTGATCAAAAATATTGATTCTTTATGATTCATTGTTATTAACGGAACTGCAAAAATTTCATATCCTAAATGATGTTCCTTTAAAATGAAATTTAAATAACTGAAAAAGCATTTTAAAATGTAAAAACTGAACAATATCGACCAATGGATTAAACATAAAACCATAAATATTTATTGTAGTTGAGCAATTCATTTAACAGGCATTTAATCGAGAGCCTATATGCCACTCACCAAAAGGATACACAGAAAAAGATTAGCATCCTTGAAAAGCTATTTCTTATGGAGGAGAAAAATAAATCTAATAGAATGAGGTATCTGTATTTTATAAAATTGGAAATTATTCCGATTTATGGAAAACTCTTATAAATCACTTGCATGACCCATTTCCCCCCCCCCCGCCAAATAAAAATATAGCAAAATGAGTATAATCACTATAAACACTTTAAGTCCATTTAGGACACTATAGTGTCCCAAAGTTATTATCAAAGAATCATCAATAAAATGTAGATATGCAAGCAAATGTGTTAAAACCACATCCTTGATAAGAAAACAAATACTGTTAAAAACAGACTTTATCATGTATAAAAGAAATCATACAGTAAAGATAGCCCATTAATCCTACTTCTAGGAATCTACCCAGAAGATACTTCCAATGACACAAAAATACATACACATCAAAGTTACTCATTGCATCATTTGTCACTGCAAAATTACTCAGAAACCTAAATGTCCATACACAGCAAAGTGGCTGGATAAACTATGCTACATCTACACAAAAAACGTGGTATACCTCTGTTAAAAAAAAAGGGGGAAGCTCTCTGTAAACAGGCATAGAGTGATTACCAGGGCATACTATTAAACACATTAAAGTGGAAGGGAGAAGTTACATATGTTATCCTTCATGTAAGAAAGAAAAAAAAGAAAATATATGTGTATCTATTTGTGCAAAAGAAATACAAAAAGGTTAAACCAGAAAACAGATTGGTTACTAACAATGGGTAGATGAGGAAGTGACAGAAAGACAACAGAAATGAGAATGGGCAGCAGGAATGAGGGAGGAGTGTTTATCTTCTATCTTTTTACATAGCTGTGACTCTTAGAACCACATTAATGTTTCATATACCCTTCACACACACCCCAAATAAACCATTAAACCCAGCCACAATGTGGAGAGAATCCAATGGAGCACAAACACTAACAAATGAACCTAACTCTATTATAAATGAATAACAATCACAATGGAGTGGGAAAGAAAAAGAACTTTTGATTGATAAAGCTGAAGGAAAAAAAGAACTGAACATAAATAGTGCAATATACTTAATAAACGTGTCTCTCCGGGGGGTTAGGATGAGCACTCTAAAACTACTTCTGTGTGTCAACAGCTGACCTTTGAACAACATGGGTGTGAAATGTGCCTGTCCACTTATATGTGGTTTTTTTTTTTTTTTTACTAGATACGTACTACAGTACTATATGATGCACAGATACAGAACCATGGATACAGAGGGACAGCTGTAAAGTTATATGCCAACATTCAACTGTGAGGAGAGTCAGTGCCCCAACCTCAGAGCTGCTCAAGGGTCAACTGCACTAGATATTTTAAAAATAAGTAAATACATTGTATACAATAAGAGCCACGTTTCTCACTATTGAAGAAAGATGTCATAAATAAGGAAAAACTGAAACGAATCCTGTGGTGTTAGATTAGAATCAGAAGTATCAAGATACACTTCCATTTTTTAATGTACATAAGCAAACAAATATACATAGATATGTGCGTCAGTTAGTATACATAATTTCCTAGCCCTACCTACTAAAAGGGCCTAGAAGCAATGACACCAAAATGGCAATACACACACCTACATGAGAAGATGTTGGTTTTTAAACACCATTCTCCATTTAAAGGATCAAGGGCTCCTTGGAGAAGTGGTCACTGTTTCCAAGCCTGGAGCGGGAAAAATATAAGATACGCCTATAACATTTTATGGTGTCAGAAAGAAAGTGTTCAAAAAAGACGAAGACTTGTTGAAAGAATTCAGGAGCCAACTCAAAGGAGTTCCTAAAGGTCAAAGGTAGAACTATTTGAATAAACAAAATAATGATAATTGGATTTTGACCCACAGAATATCCAAGTCCATACAGATACAAATTAATAAACAGGGGGCAGGGGTGGCAGGAGGGTAATGACACAGATTTTCATTACAAAAGAGTCCAAGAAATAAATGTTGAAAGAAAGGGCAAAACAGAAAATCACTATGAGGCAAATACCACAGTAATAACTGTTGCAGACAAGATCCACAAATGAATGCAAAAATTAGCGGGCTTGACGAGAAAAAGAAATCCGTAAATTGCAAAGTATCTCCTCCAAGATATTTAATTAACTACAAAGAAAAAGACAGTAACTTTACAGTGGAGAAACCTGGCAGACATCCCCTTAACCAAGTGATCAAGGTTAAAGTAATGCAGGTCGCGAAATTAAGGACCTCCTGAAATGACTCACTAGAACGCATCTCTGATCTGAACCTCTTGATATTATCTATTTCTGTGGTAGTCTTGCCAAAAATGCAAAACCTCATTCTAATCATGTGAGTGTACTGGACAAACCCAAATTGAGGAACATCATACAAAATACCTGACCAGTACTCTTCAAAAATACCAAAGTCATGAAAGATAAGGAAAAACTGAAGAACTGCCAGTGATTGGAGAAGACTAAGGAGCAATAACAAATAAATGCAAAGTGGGATCCTATATAGGATCTTGGAACAGAAAAGAACGCCTAGTAGAAAGTTGGTGAAATTCAAATAAGATCTATAGATTAGTTAATAGCATTGCACCAAAGTGAATTTCCTGGTTTTAATAATTGTGTTATGTTCATACAAGATGTTATAATTTTAGAAGAAGCTGGATGAGGGGATATATGGGAACTATTTTTTGCAATTTTTCTGTAGGTCTAAAATTAGTTCAAAATTAAAAGTTAAAAGAAATTCAGTCTGTTCTGTTTACAATTTAAAAGAGAACACTTAAGACCAACTTCATTTTATCATATTGAATATTGAATTTAATATGAAAAATAAAGCTATAAGGTTAAGTTACAATTTGAAACTTTGTTTTAAGACTGAAGCTACGAAGTGGGGCAACACTACTTCATTTGGTCTTCAGCAGAAAATCTAATACTTCTTTGTTCCTACTACCATCTTGTTCCATGAGGGAACAAGATGGTATTTGCAAGAAGAAACATAAACTACATAAACAACAACAGGCTCAAGATGAAGTTGAAGAACATGAGAAATTATTTAATGACAATACTCTTGAAATTATATGTCTGTAAAGAACACCAGAATAATCCCACAGTGAAGTTTGTTTCTGGGGGAAAATCTAACACAGAAAGGCTCACTTGACAAGCAGTTGGAGTTGGGGGCTCCTTTGTGTGTATGTGATTGAACTCTTGGTTGTTTTCTTTTTTGTGGGGGATTGGCTGAGAGAAAAAGTTTTTAACTAAAAATACATGCACAGTTGATCAAAATTTGCTAAAGAACAAATCTACATTTTTAGGCAATCTTTTAAAATCAGTCCTCTGTTCTGATCTGAATTATCCATTAACTTGTGGGGATTCAGGCTCACCCCCTTATTATTAAAATACATATTCATAAAACTTTTACAGTTGTGCTGTTCTAGTTACAGATAGGTTCTACTTTTCTAGGACATAATTTCACTTTGTTTAAGCAAGAATTCATTAAAGAAGCTATAAATAACCTTTAAATATTTAGCCATGAACAGAGGAGGGTGGACTGGCCTTGATGGCTTATTTTAGTACTAATGCAGAATGCTTTTTAAAAGCTACATTTTAGCATGCATCAAGCTAATGATTAACACTTGCAGTGTAATTTTCAATGTTAGAATAAATTTCTCTTTATTTTAAGGAGTTCTACCAAAAGTAAATATGTTTTTCAATCATTTACTACTAGGAAAGTAACCATAAAGAACGAAAATGTCTGGGAGATTAAAACATACAATTTCTTATTTTAAAATTTTATTTATTTATCTATTTACTTATTTATTTTTATCATCTAGACAACCTTTCCTTCTCTCCCAAAATATAATGCCAGTTAAAACTGCACACACTAGGGAAGAACTGCCTATGGAATTATAAGAATTCAAGGATCCATTGTGTGGTGCATGTAACATATATATGAATCAAAGACATTTCTATATTTGATTCTGAATCATAAAGTTCACAACATTTTAGAGACCAAGTTTCATAAAATTTTTACTTAAAAAAAATTTACAAAATACCATTATTCCAATCAAGGAAACTTTCCCTTGGGTACATGCAGCTTTCTGTCTTAGAGATTACAGAATGACAGTCAAAGAGGGAGAGATTTTTTAAATAGCCACCTAGCTGTAAAACCTACAAGAAGTAGATTTTTTTAAAGTGCCTTTAAAATGCTAAAGCAAGTAATATAATTGTTGAATCTACTTGAAATTTTAAAAGTTTCTTTAAAATGGTCCATATGGTATGCACAATATCACAGCTGGTACAAAACTGCCAGTATTTAGTTCAAAACACAAAAACAATGCATATGAACAATATTCTTTGAAAAATAATTCAAAATGCTGCCACTACTTCATAAGGCAAACTTAAACAAGAGTGCTGACAGTATTCAGAGAATTAACGAAACAAGCTGAATATTAAAGTATTTAAATATTTACTTTGATTTCTTTTTAACACCATTGATAACAGTAAGAGAACTTGCTGTCAAATTAACTCAGGATGGCTTATTTCAAATTACATGTAACATATTTTGCTATATTTATTCTAAACAATTCCAAAACTAGGTTTTAGGATGTAAACTCCCATTTGCTAGGCAGGCCCTAGTTTTTCTGCTGCAATCTGGCAGCTTTGAACTTTGAAACCCTCTTTGTAGTTCCTTCTGATACTTCTGACAGAACTTCTTTTCGTTCTGGAATGGTGGGTAGCACAGGATGAGCCATGGCTGGGTGTGGTGTTAAGGAAGGTGACAAAAATTCTTTTTCTATTACAGTTCCAGAAAAAGCCTGGAAGACAAAAGTGAGATTATGATAATAAAATGCAAATAAGGTGCCCACAAAATCTTTATCCTGTACTTGCCAATTAGACATTTCTTTTCATTAAAAGTAAATTCATAAGATTTTTTTGATAGACAGAACTATAACATCAAAATACAAATTGCTCATAGAAATCAAGTACCATTAAAATATATCTTAATTACACCACCAAATATAAGTTGATTTTTTAATAGTACACATGCAAGAAAACAAAAATGTAAAAAACATGTTCACATGGGATTTTTAAAAAATGGGTAAATAAAAGGTCCTCAACTTTCATACATTCCATTTATATCCAGGCCATGCTGTGAAAAATAATGTATTAAAATTAAGAATTCTATTAGGGTGTCAAACATCAGCTGATGAATGAGCTATCCTATGGTGGCCATGCTGCCTGTGAGCCAAGAGCTGAGTTTCAGCAGCAGTGACATCTCTTGGGTGGTGTTCATTCATGCAATTATTTGAGTATTTTATTGCCTCTTGCCTCATTTTTATTTGAGATCAGTGGAAACTGAAAATTGAAAGTGCTGGTGCTAGTGGAAGTAAGTATCAGTCTCAAATTTTCATACAATTAACTCAATGAGAGAAATCAAGGCACCACAAAAAATGATTCTTTAATTTCAACCAGATGTTTGCTGGACTTAATTTTGGTCAACTGTATGTAATGTACATATGTAGTGTATACAAATTGATGGAAATAAAACCAAAGATATGTCTTGCTATGTCTTTTTATGTACAGAGCTATCAAAATCAAGAAGCTATGATTTTTCTTCCCCAAGATTTCTAGTATTTGAAACCCCCTCACTTTCATCTTCTAAAGACTCTTTACGTACAAATTAAAATTTGACATGTAAACCTTCATGTATATTTAGCTTGACTTTGTCTACCAAGTGTACAAAATGACAATGTATCACTTGAATAGTTTAAAAAGCCAACATCCACCAACTTGCCCCACCAAAGAAACAAAAACCCAAAATGCCCTGACCCTCCCACAGTACTTTGAGACCTTGGGTGGAGTCCAACTCTTAAAAGAAATTCAAAGTTTACTTTTCTAAAAACTCTATTTTATCACAATGAGCACAGAGCCTTCTTATTATACTAATAATGCTTTTGAAAAAGAGAATATTTTAACATTTAAAGATATCAAAAAAGATATCTTTCAAAGTACTTGCCATAATCCCATGAACTATTTATTTTGATGTTAAAAAATTTATAGCATCTAGGTGCTGTTAACAGTTCAATACAAAATGCAAAGCTATTAAATATGATGAAATGAAAATAAGTTCCAGACTTGAGCTCTAGCTATACCATAATATATTAAGTCCTTACAAAAACCTAATTTTCAGATACTTAAAAACAGCAAAAGTCTACCACCTGTTTTTCTAACAGTAGGGAAGACTATTAAGTTAAGATACTCTCCAGGTCAACTGAAATCATTATATTGGGAGAAGGGAAGGAGAATATTCTAATCATACATACTGCTCCTAATTACCAATGACCCCTCCATCCCCAGTTACCATTTAGTACAATCAGTACCACTTAGGGACTATTTAGCAAAAGCAACAGAAGTTCTACATATGTTTATTCATTTATAAAGATATACATTTTTATATGTATTTGACTTATACTCAAATGGGTATGTCAGTTTGATATGGTATGAGTTCCCCAGTCTTCCTAAATACTTCTTAAATTAAAAATCTAAAATACCCACCAAACATAAGAGTAAAAAAATATCAAGTCTGGGTATAATGGAAACCATAACATTTCCATTTTGGTATCTCCCAATACCCCTCCTTTCCCCACACACAAAACGATGTGCAACATGGTGGGTAAGAGTATATGTGTGTGCACTCATTTTTCTGAGGAGAGGATCTCCAGCTCTCACTAGATTGTAAAATGGTTCCACAATTCCAAAGAGTTAAAAATTTCACTGGCACGAGCCAAAACATAGAAGGACTATACATAATTATCCGTCATGTATATATTTTTTCTTTAACTCAACCAAAGCATTTAAAAGAGAAAAGTACAATCTGCTACTTGAACTAGCATAAAATGACTATAAGTCTGATCTAGTGGAATTTATTTAAAATAAGCTGCTAAATAATTTTCTAGACATGGGACTTCCCTGGCAGTCCAGTGGTTATGACTCCATGCTTCCACTGCATGGGGCACGGGTTCGAACCCTGGTTGGGTAATTAAGATTCCACAGGCTGTGGGGTGCAGCGAAAAAAAAAAAAAAAAAAAAAAGTCTAGCCAAAAATGAAATACATATGCTAATTAAGATACTTTAAAATTCCTATTTCACAGAACTAGAACTTCAAGAGTGGTAATACTTTCATTTTGAACTACTTTATTATAAGACCTATATTGTGCTTGCTAGTGACTATTCATTTTTTATAAATTATTAATTATCAAAAAAGTACTGGGCTTCCCTAGTGGCACAGTGGTTGAGAGTCCGCCTGCCGATGCAGGGGACACGGGTTCGTGCCCCGGTCTGGGAAGATCCCACATGACGCAGAGCAGCTGGGCCCGTGAGCCATGGCCGCTGAGCCTGCGCATCCGGAGCCTGTGCTCCGCAACGGGAGAGGCCCGCGTACTGAAGAAAAAAAAAAAAAAAAAGTACAAGCCTAGAATTAATTAATTATGATCTATGACTTTTGAGACTAAATATATGTATGAACTAAAGAAGCTACAAGATAAACAATGCCATTACTCTGTCGATTAACTTCAATAAATAATTATATAAAATAATTTAAGAACAATAAGATTAATGATTTCCAGACCACACCTGGAAGATACAGCAGCTACAATTTTTAAAAAATCTTTTCAACTCCAAAATGGGGAAAATGAATTGCATACCCCTTTGAAATGGAGCTACCACCACCTTTTTAACTCACAAAAATTGGTCAAAGATACTATATAAAATAGAGTTAAAGATACATACCTCAGGTGTTACTGATAAAGGAAAAAGTTTCTTTTGATGATTTTCTTGCTGCTCCTCGTCCAAAATGCTCTCATTAGCATCAGTACAAGTGGCCTCTTCACAGCTAATGCTCCTCAAGACTCCCCGTCTATCATCAAAGTCAGCAGCACTGCTTTCACTGGTATCACTGCAAACACTGTTCTCTCTACTGCGAGACTTCAGGATGGACTTACGAGGGACATATTCTCCATTCACGATATCAACAAAGACTCTATAATATCAAAAATATATACTCTTTAGTTAACTCATAAAACTGAGGATAAATTTACAAGGATTTTAAAAAATCTTTTCTAGAAATCAATCTGAAATGTTTTATTCAAACTTATATCCAAAATGTTCACCATCACAATAGTTTTGTAGCCTCGAATGACATATTTACATTACTTTTATTATTGTTTGGCCTAATAAGATACAGCCGTTTATTTATACACATGTTCTGGGTGACAACAGCGTGATCTGCCAAAATTCTACATATATTTTAGACCTGCTCAGAAGTCACTTAGCAATTTTCACTATTTTACAAATAAGCGTCATGAAAACAGGTATTTTCAAATGACAGATTTCTCAACAATACAACAAAAAATTGGAATAGCATACTTAACTTCGACTCTGTGGAAAGGTAAAGCACATGCCAAGCACTGTCATAGCTGTGATAGGAAAAGTGCTGCCCCAGCACACTAGAAACACAAACTTTCATTCTAAAGTTAACATACAACATTTTTTTACTAGATTGGGAATGTTTCAAAAGCACTGGCAAAGAGGGGCAAAGGCAAAAAACCAAGCAACATTCCAATTGCTTTGAACTGAGAAGCTGTGGTGGGGGCTCAGCAGCTCCTGTGAGAGCCTTTAAAACACTAAGCTAACTCTATCAGAATACCTCACTTTTCAGTGAGAGCCTTCTGTGTTACAAGCAACCATTTCCTGTATACACTCAGTTGCAAAAAATGAGAAGGGAAGAGCAGGCTGTTCTGCTATCTGTGAATACCACTCACCTGTAAATGTCAGCAGGAGTCCTGATCATAGGCAGCTCTTGGGGAGAATGACCACTGCCAGAGCTGTTCTTTCGCTTACGTTTGGCTTCTTCTTTCTTTTCACTGAATTTTAAAGTGGTATTTTTTCCAGTATTTATTCGTACCTAAAAATTTCACAGCAAGAAATTATGATCCTTTTGAGAAATCAAGGCCAAAACTAAAACCAATAAACTCTACAATTAAAGAAATAATAGTAATAGAGGCAGTTGACATTTTTTGACACAAATGATGTGCATTATCAGCTAAGGCTAACAAGTCCTTATCATACTTCTACAGTATTAAATTATACCTTAAGTGACCAATTCTAGTCATCAGTGACTTTATCATACAGAAAGCAAAATACATACAAACTAAATGCTAGATTATTATAAGCTTTCACATCACCCATTACTTTAAGTTTTTGGCTTAAATCATGCATTTCAAAACAAACAGCACAATTAACCAAAACAAATATTCAGTAAGAATATAAAACTTAAGTCATAAAAACAATATTGGATAATGCTTAACTATTTAGAATTTTTAAAATACCTCTAATCTTTAAAAATTTAAGGACCAGAAAATAAAAATCAACCCTGTTCAGGGTTAATACATTATTCTTCTATCCCTACTCGGCATTTATACCATCTTTCCATATTAATGACTGCTGTTCCCCATAACATTCCTGTAAATATTATTTATTCTTCCTGTTTTATCTAAATGAAAACTAATTTAAAGCCTGAAAAGAGAATCACAAAACAAACTTTTTTCCTGGCTAATAGGTCAATTTTTTCCAAAGAATTCCAAGATGCTCCTTTTAGTTTGAAGTATTAGAATATATATTTTAAAACACCATATAAGTATTTCACTTCACATTAGAGCAGGGAAATCTTGACCTAAGAAATAGCAAATATGTCTTAAACACGTTTGATTAAATAATAATCTCAGGCATTTAAGACTGCTACCACAGACCCTTACCTCTGATACAGGCAAACCCTACAAGGGTACCCTGTTGTGGTAAAAAAAAAAAAAACAAAAAAGCACCAAACTGAGAAAAAGGAGTCCCTGTTTTATTACTAACTAGCTCTATGGTCTTCTAGGCCCGAAGTTTCCCTGAGAAAGACAAATTAGAAAGACAAAATTCCCAGTAGCTCCTTAAAGCAGTATTATGAGGCCAAGAGAGCAAGGGAATGAGTTTAAGGTCCTTCTTTCAGTGAGATCCAACCTGCTTTGATCTGGGATTTTAAAACTGGGTATTCTACAATAAGTATGGAGGGAACAAAAAGTCTTTTGATGCTAAGAAAACTTAAAAACCTGTATTAGAAGACCTCTCTGTAGTAACCTCCAGCTCTAAAATATCAAAATTCTAAAATCATGATTACCACCCAGAGATGTTTAATTTGTGAGAAATGGAACTAATTTTTACTTCCTTCTAAATCTTTCCTTTTTGCTCATGATGCTCCTATTCATTTTATGCCCACATAGAAACAACCTGATATAATTAAAAACTTAACTAATGTAAGTCACTTTCATCTTAAATACACCAAAATGCCCAAATTAACTCTAGAATTCTTAAGAAAGGATTCTGAATGAAGGACAGGTGGAGTTACAGTAGTTGTCACTCAAACCGATCTCCTTCCAGACCCCCAAATTTCAAATTCTATTGTGGCTTCAGAGAACAATGGACCAATACCAGCTAACTATCTAGACTTTTATTTTCCTTTTTCTTTTTAGATAAATTGGTCAGAGCAAGAGGCAAAAGATAGCTTTCTTGTTTGGCACTATCAACAATATTAATCCCTGTTAATACTGCTCTTTTAAAGAATATCGCAGATGATCTCTAATATTCAAATTATATGAAAAATTAGTAAAGTTAAAAGTATACAAACCCTCTTAGGTTCGACAGTATGAGAAAAATATATTGTTGGTATAGAATTATCTTCAGCCCCTAAGGTATCATGGTCATTTTCATTGTCACCACCATCATCATCATCTTCTTCTTCATCTTCATTATTGTGATAAGAATTTGAACCATTAATTGAACAGTTCCATTGACTATTCACTTGACCATTGAACAGTTCTGAATTTGTAACATTCTGATAACAATTGCTGGGAGTGAGAGAGTCCATTACTTGATTCATCATATTCACATTTATGTTCTGATCTTCCTTTTCCTCTTCAGAGGACGTATCTTCTCCATTTGCAATCAAAGTATCAGGCTTACTAGAAAAAGAAAATTAACAAGATCAAACAAACACACTAGAATTTTACATATTCTAATTTGCACTTAAGTTCAAAGGGTAAAAACTAAGGTTTTGCATAAGGTATTTTTAAACTAGATTTCTAGGTTAATAAAATGTTTTGAAATGAATTAATAAGTAATAGTTTCTATGCTAATTCTATATGTCATAGTTATTCAAACAAAAGTAGAATACAGTAGATTTTTTTTTAAATCTTTGCAAGGAGGATATTGGCCATATACAATAAAATACCATACAAATACAATCATAAATTTGTAAGAAATCACAGAGAATATGTTATCTTTATTTAAAGACCAGAAACTACAACCACAGAACTATAACATATTTCTTTCTCTTTCTATAATCAAAATATTTTATAAGCCTGTATTATTGTAATTTTAAAAAATAAAAGATTTCTACATATGTGCATGATTTATACACATATACTTCTCATGCATGCTTCATTCTACAAAGGATTTGAGGACCTTATAAAAATAACAAAACCCAAAATGCAACAAACTGAAATAACATCACGCAAAAGTAGAAAAAGAATCGTGACCAAGAAAATCATAAGATTAAAAACTGATTTACAAAAATTAAACAGTATCAGTTAATCAAAAAGACCTAAGTATAGGTGAGATATGGTAGTGAAAAAAATATCCTTTGTGCTTCATGTCTTATTTTTCACAGTAACTAATTCTGCATATCACTTAAGCAAAATAATATAGGAACTTCTATAGTAACAGTTTTCATTGAGCACTCTGATAATTCTGAGTGAGTGCTAATATGTATTTCAAATGGCAATTTGGTAAAGTTTTTCATATCTATAACTACTTGACCAGATTACAAATTACCTGCTCAATAAGCAGAAAAGTTTGCAAAGGAAAGCAAGGATAAATATTTTACAGCAACAAACTTAAACTGAATGCACATATTTTTTTTAACAAGTCATTCAAACATACAGCATTATCTTGACTACAGTATAAAAACAACTCATTTAAAATATAATATATAAAGCATCCATAATTATTTAAAGTGAAGTATCTGGTATATCTTACTTTATTATACAAAATAGGGCTGAAACCTTATAATAAAAAATAGGAATATTGATTTTGTGTATTTCTGTACATACACATGCACTGACATGTGCATGAACACACGGCCTTAAAAGAAAATATTCTAGAGAATATTTATTTTAGGGTGGTAGCGTTATTGATATTTTAGTATAGCATGCTTTTCTGTATTTTCTTCAATCAGCACATATTTTATAAGGAAATGTGTGTAAGGAACTTTGTCATTAGGTACCTATCAATATCAATTTCACCCAGCAATTCTTCTTGTCTCTCTAATTCTTCAAGTCGATCCCACAGCTCCTTATCAGCAAGCAGATCCTTGGATTTTAGATCATTTGAGAATTCTGCTTCAAAAATACCTGAAGTTTTTGGTTTGGAGTGAGGTTTATGAGCAATTCGGTGTTTTGCTATTAAAAAAAAAAAAAAAAGGCTGTTTATTAAAAGCCAATTTTTAAAAGGCGCAAACCTAGACTTAATAAGATTTTCTCTTGGGGTGAGGGGTTGTTGAGAAAGAGGGGGACATGATTTTTAAGCCAAACAGTAGACCTCCAAGGATGTATGTCTCCTTAGAATCTTGCTACTTAAGAGTGTAGTCCAAGGACCAGCAGTACTGGCATCCCTGGAGAACATTTCAGAAGTATAGACTCTCAGGGCCTCCCCAGACCTGCTGAATCAGAATTTGTATTTTAACAAGAGCCCCAGAGGATTCACAAGCATATTAAAGACTGTGAAGAGCTGCTTGAAAGCTTCAAAAATGCATAAGCAGAAATGGTCACAATGCACTCTAGCTATAATGTAAAATTCAACACAAGTAATACCCATCTTCCATCCTTACTCAAGAGAATTTAGTTACTAAAGTAACACATAAAAGCCTTGTCACAGGATACTTTCAACTCTAAGGCACTGCCAGACAGGAATACCCTAGGAGAAATCTATGGAGCCTAATCCTTGAAAAATTCTACTATAATTTTATATATGAATATTTCTACTTTTTAAATTGCTTTATCTTATTTATAATCCTCATGTGAGGCAGGAGATGGATAAAATCTGAACTCAAACCTATCAGCTTTTCACTTGAAAAAAAAAATTTTTTTTATAAAGCAAATTAAAGCTTTAAAGACGGCAACGGGAGAAGTCTACAATGCTGTTACGAGATATGGTACTAACAGATGACCTCCATCATATATTCAAATTTACAGAA